>NW_010122815.1:691-36427 GCF_000699245.1 Pterocles gutturalis
TTGTCACAGGAAAAAGGAGAATAAATCACCAAATTTCAAAATTGTGGTGATTCACAGCTGTGGACAAGATGAAAGGCCCATCTATGTAAGACACTGCACCAGCCAATGTGAGGACATGTCAGTAATGAAAATGAAAGCACATGTAGGCATACACACTCTAATTTAATATAACTACATTAAATCAGTAACTGTAGCAGTGAAGATGCAGCAGCACAGATAAAACACAGTTCATTTAGCAACTTGAGATCACACCCAGTGGGACAAAGTTCCTGCTGCTGTGTCTTTACTACTATTGTTACCCAGTCTACCCAGCTAAAACCGAGCAGGAGGGGGCCTGTCGGTGCTGGAATTGTGCCACTAACTACATATCCAGAGCCACAAATTTAAATTGCAGATTCATTGTCAAAACAATGCTCACCCAAATGTCCAGCTAAACCAAATGTGAAAGTCCCAGAGATATTGCCAAGCATATAATGAGCCTTGCAAACCTCGGCTCAGCTACTCAGATAGTTCTACCTGGGCTTTGAATCCAGTGAAAGCTGTGAACCACTGGAGATTATAGGCAACATTATCATGTAATTCATATTCTTGCTATTTTTTAATTTCTTAAAATACCTGGCTATGTAGAAGAAAGCCACTGAAAATATTTTTAGGATTACTCCACGTGTATTTGGAAGCTCAGAACTGATGTAAATAGATGTCAAGGCAGGCACTGGTGTCAGCGTGGGAACAAACAGCTCCATTCCGAACAGCCTACAGTTGATGTTGGCACAGGCACAGACAGAATAAAGATTTTACATGGGCAATCCCCTAATGGCTTGTCTTCCTCGAAGAGCCACAGAAAGCATCAGCAATTCTCTTTCAGTAAACCCCAAATCCAGCATACGGACCACTGCACAGGACCACACAGGTCTGTGTTACCTGCCGCTATTCACTGCATGTCTGTTCAGAGCCTGACGGGCTTTGCTCATGGCCTGACAGCTCAATTTCTGGGCTGTCAGCAGGCTCTGCCCCAGGCTGGAGGATATTGCTCAGCCCAGCCATCACTCCTTGAAGACACAGGTCCCAAAACCAGGACTGCAGGACTGAATCACGGACTGTCTCTTGGGATAAGGAATGGGTGAGGACTGCATGGTGACAATGAACAGCCTCAATCTCACCTAGAAATACTTGAATGAAAAAATGATCTATATAAAATCTTCAGTATTTGTCCCAAAGACAAACAAAAGTATTGAACTGAAAAATGAATGAGAAAGGACAGGAGAAAATTCACTTTCACTAATGTAGCTGAACATACACTGCAGCGTACAGTCCAACCTAGTGCAACGATATGCCATTACATCGAGGAGCTATAAATCTGCTTTTATCTGAGTTAATTTAGCACCAATTTTTTCAAGCACCACTTTATAGTTTCCAAATACATACTTCTACAAATATTTGCATGGATACTTTCCAAGCAGGGAATCACCATCTATTACAAATACTCATGATATGTCATATGTGTGTCTAAATTATATTAGATCCTGGCAAGTTCTACTTTTGACCTGTATCTGAATTCAATGCCAATTTAGGGGAACACTGTTACAAAGAAAGGCTTTTGAAATACTGCTGTATCTTAATAAGATTCAATTCAATGAAACTTGTAAAAAAATGTGACTGTTCAAGCACATTATCTACGGACAGAAAACTAATAGCAGGCACTTGACAAATTTACAGCATTGAGTATCATATAACCCACATGAGATGATAGCTAATTCTGCAACATTAGGTGGAATTAATATTTTCAATATTCCTTGAAATGGTAGAATATTTTCAATTCAACTTCAATGCAACAGGAAACTACTCTGGCTTTAACTGTTTTAAATTTCTGCATTACAAGTTGCAGTGTTTTCACAATTTTGAAAAGACTCTTCAAAGTTAGAAAATAAGAAATTAATCTTTCAAAGAATAATAAAAGAAAGAACATAGAAACAAGCCCTCTGTAACACCCTTTGCATCTATATCCATGTTGAAAGGAAGAATTGTTCACAGCAATCAAAAGGAGCCTGTATGATTAGGTGATCGTATCCAGAAGTAAACATCTGAGGGTTAACCTTCGCAACACGGAAAATACCCTTTAGTTTGCTGGTGGTCCTGGAATAGGATTAAATTAAACAGGCAGTATAAGTAAGTAGCTAGCTACACTGCTTTACCTTTGTGACCGTTAGCATTAAATTTTCTACCTATAGAGATACACAAGGTTATTATTTCTACTCAAAGTGTACAAAAGAAAAAGTAATTTTAAACAAGAAAACGCAAACCTTTAGGACCATGAAAATGTAAAACGAGCAGAGACAAAATTTTCCAAATTCACATTAGATTCATCTTTTAAATCTTCCTGTTATCATAAGACACTAATATGAGCAGGACAGTACACCAAGCCCATTTAAACAGCTGTGAAACTGCTGTCAGTAAAACTCTCCAGGCACAAGGGGAAAATCTGACTGGGATGAGCCCAGAGCCAACCCCACGCTGGAGACTCATGTCCTTCCTGTACCTGAGGACACTACGTGCCATTCCTTCACTTCCACGTTAAACTATTCGCAGCTTCTGGAAATACATCTAGCGAGGGTTCCAGGGGGAAACCACCAAACACAGTAAGGACCTGCACGTTTTGGCAGAGCAATGCCTGCTGCCGTATGAACTCACAGGCGTGTTCTCAGTAACCGGCTGCCCCATCTCCTGATCCGCAACACGTCTTCAGACGGTGTTTTGGTAGACAGCTCTGTGGCAGCAAGGACTGATTCCACAGTAAATCCAGTCTCTAATCTTCCAAATAAATCCTAGCCATGATTCTGGGTTTTAGAGACTTAAAAGGACTCCTCTGCTGTGAGCTAAAAAAAGAAACGTTCCTTCCTGAGCGTATAATCCAGATTGGGGCCCACACGTTCCAACAAACGAGAGCACAGTTTTGGGAGGGATGCCTAGTTCCTAATTTGAAGACTAAGTGACAGATTATCCACTGCATTCTTAATTTCTATTCAATAATCCATAGAATCATTTTCTCTACTATTTAAAAGAAAAAAAAATAAAAACCACCTTCATTTTTGAGCCACTGGGTATTTTCTTGCCTCTTTCCCCTACTTCAATGAGCACACTCAACAGAAATTTTCTCCACATGTAGACTGAAGAAATAACACCATAATATTTTTGTCAGTAAATCAGAAGATAATGCTTCTGCGCCCTGTTGTTATGTACTGGGTGCGGGTGTCCCGGGTTTGGCGGGCTGCAGGGGTGGCCCCTGTGAGGAGAGGCTGAGGCTGCCCTGGGCCGGTTCCAGCCGGTTCTGTCCGGCTCCACAATGGCCCCACCGCAGGGCAGAGCTGGGCTACTTCAGCAGCAGGCTTAGGAACAGACCCTAAAGCCTAACAAACAGTTCTGGAAGACAAAACCTCTCCTAAAGAGATCAGGGATCTTGCCCTCCAAGATGATTTTCAATCTGCCTGAACCCTGATTAAAATGAACCCTAACAAATTTCACTCGCATCGGAGGTGAAATCTTTGTCCATTTGTACTGTTTATCTCAATACTGCCGCATGGCTCTGGAAAAAGGTAAGAACTTCCTTGAAGCATCACATCAGGACGGTCACTACTATGAATAGCTTCACGGGTCAGCAAAGGGAGATGAAGCTGGAGAACAGGCAGGAGAGGAGCATCTTCATACACAACAGATTTACAGTCAAATTTTTCTGTTACCTCAGTATAAAACCAGAGTAATAATATCAATTATATTAAGCAAAATGTACCCTGCACTAACGCTAGAAACTTGCCATATTTTGCACACGTACAGGGACACACACAGACACACAAAAGCTTTACCTGATTAAAGCTCATTTAACAGCAGACGATCGAAATGACTGTGTAAACAAACCACACTGCCCTCTTTGATCCTGACTTGGGCCAACCTTAGAGCTGATCCTACGAGGAGAAGCACATTTCAACCAGAATCTGTAACTCGGCTAGCTACCAAAAACATGGCTCCAATAAAGACACCAGTGTCACGATACCTAATTCCTCCCTGGCCTCTACCCAGTGCACTCAGTCAGCGCCCGCCGGGTCTCATTCCCTCCCCTAAGTGATTACAGCATCACTCGCTTTCCCTTCTTGGTAATACTCCCTCTGCTCCACAGTAACATTTACCCTTTCCCTCCCGGGTGGTCTAACGGATACATACCTGATCCAAGTGATAATAAATATCCTCAACTCAGAGTTAGCTTCAAATACTACTTATTTATTATTTCTATCTGACTTGAAGAAGTACTTTTCTGACCGAAAGCTTGTCTGCTTTTCTACCAGCAGCTTCCCAGAGAGAAAAGCTACACCCACAAACTTTTCTCAACAGCTACAACTGGCTTACCACCAATAGAGAAAAACAACATCACTTTGTAAATGCACTTTTTGAAATAATCTAGACTGTGTCATAACAATGAGAAAAAATGGAAGCAGTGAACTACAGATAGAGCCAAAATCAGTTCAGGGCACTGAAAAGTGGCATGAGGTATTCGGAAGTCCAGGGATTTCCTGAAATGAGGTATTTCCTAGAGTAGACACAACGGTTTATCAGACAAGTCATACCTGCTGCTGATTTCTTTAAAAGATATCCCTTCAGACTGAAAGGTTTGGCTCTCTCCGAAAGTATGTTGTGTGTGTTAACTTACTAGCATGCACTTCTGCTTCCCTCAGTTTGAACAATCAACATTTAACCTGGCTTCCAGAAGGCAGAGAAAATGTAGAATGTGTGTTGGTTTGTATGGCAATAGATTGTTTAAGTACAGTCCTACTCGTACTATGGGCAGGTATAGTCTGGCCACTGACTTCAACAGAATCACAATCCTACATCATTCACTGCTCCTTAAAGAGGTTTTTTTAAAAAAGTTGTTGAAAAAGACTAAAAGAATTCAAGTAAAAGAGTGTTTGTAACCAGATTTCCTGGAGATAAATGAAAGACCTACGTTTCCATGGCTGCCAGCCTACTAAATTTTGCAAGCATAAATATTTACCTAGGACTAGGGGGTGGGGAAATCAGGAAGAAAACCACCAGCTAGACGCTTCAAAGTTTAAATACTGTAACACAGAGGTCATTATTTATAAACAGAAATAGAGAACACATCTTTTCTATGTATATTTCTATCATGCTTTTCATCCCCTCCATATGCCTTCTATTATTACCATTCTTACACCAGAAAATAATTTCTATGTCACTTGCTCACACTGTACGCATTAATTTTCTTTAGGCTTTCTTGTGGTTATTGATTTCCTGCTTTGTTGAAGTGGCTTTGTTTCTTTCTCAGCAGGCTATCCATTTTAAAACAACAGTTCAACAAATAAAAAAAAATTATATTCTAAAATTAAATTAAGTTTTATCTTCATTTATTTTTATCCGAGTTAAATGCAAGTGACACATTTCCCCTAAAAAAAAAGGAAATACTTAATGCCTCCCAGCATGCAAAGCAAACCAAGTAAAATTCTTCTTTTCTAATAAGACATTTATTTTTATGATTGGAAACATGAAAGAAAAAGTAAAGTCTAAATAAAGCCTCTTTTGTATTCTTTTGTTGTAATCACCATCATGGCCAGTCTTTTAACAACAAAAACACTTTAACAACAGAAGAGGATTATCTGATCCAGAGCCAAATTCACTTAAGCACTAACTTGCTACACTCAAAATCATTAAAAGTATCCTTTTTTCTTTCAACACAAGAGGGATCATGCTCTAACACTGGAATCATCTATCCACCTAAGCGGAGTAAGTTTGCTATCTATCCTTGTCCAGTGGACCAATCCAAAACACATCAATTTTATATGACAATGACGAGGCAGATGAATACAACTATTATTTAATCAACTGCAAAACCAAGGAAAAAGGGATTTTTGCAGAAGGTGACAGTCCTGATGTGCTACATCTTGTTTTGATGCTGTCTGTTCAACAAGCGCCTGCTCCAGAGTTCTGAGGCTTGTTTTCCTCCCACATGCTCACCAACTCAAGTGAACTACAGAAAAAAAAGTGGGGAAGCCTGGAGACGTTATACTAAAGACAGAATTATTGTCAGATTTCCCACTAAAAGCATATTACCAAGTGCCAATTATTAAGGCACCAAAAGCTCCTCTACATTTTCTTTCTCCATGTTCAGAGAGGATTCTTCCACACATTTAAATCAAGTGGACACAGATGTGGAACTACATCTTTCAGAGCCAAACTGGCAGAAGAACAAGTCCCAAGACAGACGAAGATCCAGGTGCATCCTCCACATTGGGACTGCACAGGCACGTATCTCAAAATTATTTTGTAGGTGTGTGACAAATAAAAACCATTTAGAACTTTCTCCTCTTTTTACGGCTGCAAGTCATCCAAGGATAGGAGAGAAAAAATGGTGAAGAACCCAAATGTTCACGTAAAGCAATATACTAAATACACGGCTTTGAAACACCACATCCCTCGCATTCGTTTGCATGAAATATTCAGGTATCAGCTACACCATGTAACTCTACCGAAGATGAGGATTACAGTAAACATGTACCAACTTTCTGGAAACCCAATACATGACAGCCCAACACCAGAAGTTGTTGCCTATCTGTTCTCTAGGAATAACTCCTCATAAACAGCGATAGTGCAACTTACACTGGGACGCAATTCTGCGCAAAGGGGAGATGCAGAAGAACACAGATGACCAGAAGGAAAGAGACAACTCAGTACCTCTAAAGGCAGGGAGTTTTTCCATGTCCCTGTCTGTCCTTTACAGACAGACTATCTGCAGAAGAGGGAAGAATCTGACTTCAAACTACTCACAATGTTGCATGAGGCTCAACTGACCAGGTATAAAATGATGATCTCTTGACATGAAAAGATCTGATAATGAAGCTACAGACAGCAAGTCAGTTCATTAAGATGAGGATTTTTCCAACACACAAGAGAACAGACACATTTACTGAACACTGTGTTTCCTACAAACCACACGCTATGCATAATTTTTCCAACGAACACGCACACAAGAGAACAGACACATCTACTGAACATTGTGTTTCCTACAAACCACACGCTATGCATCTCTCCGGCATGACAGATGACAGCAATATCTTAGATGTTTACCACCTTTTTAAACTGCCAGCAATCCTCAAACCTAAGTGGTGAGCAGCAGAGTTGTGTCATTTACCTTTGCAGCAAATAAATAACAGTAATAACAGTAATATGATATTTAGTAATTTCATCCGTAGAGTTCAAATTATTTTCTAGAGATCGATGTCATTATAGACAAATAGAGCCACAAGGTGGAAACCACCCTGAATTGTAGGTAGAAATAGTAATCCTGAATCTCCACCATTTGCCACTTACCAGGCACAAAATCCAACGGATCACAGTTATGATACCTGTATGCTACCCAGGAGCTCACATCTGAGCTTGGATCCCTCACACGGTCCAAAATCATTCTGCAAATAGGTACTTGTAGAAACATTTACAATGAGTAATTGCAGTGCCCTGGGAGCACCCTCTTTCACTACTCTGTATACTAACTGGTGGTAAGTTTACAAAACTTTACAGAGGAAAAAGAAAATTATTTATAAGTATGCAGACTAAATTTGAAAAGGAAATAGGTTTTGAAAAAGTTTGTAGGATATAGGAAATGAAAAGAAAAAATGTTTTCATTCAGTTTCCTGTTTACATGTATGGAGAGATTTGACTTCAAATAGATGAGCCACACAGAAGTTTAGTTTACAAGGGTCAGATGGTAACAGTTTCTGTTTAATCCTTGATTTACATTAACTTACAGGAAAATTAATGATTTTAAACATGCATCAAAGTGAGGCTGGTTTTTGCATTTCTCTAACTTTGCTTGAGGAACAATTGTTTCCTCTATCTGTCTTCCAGAAAGTCAGTGATTGTGTTTAACTTAAACTACTCATTTACCCTTCAGGCACAGCATATTATGAGTGGGTTTTCAATGAACGTTAGCCCCGTAAGAGTGCAAACTCTCTGACAGCTCTCTTAGATTCTTGCGCTTACCTGAGCATTTCACAAAACCACTCTTCACAACTGCACACATTATAATTTACGCATTAAACCAGCAGGTTTTCACCTTAGGTCTGTTGCCAAGAATAATCTTTCAAAACTCTTTTATCTTTCTGCAAGAACATAAT
This sequence comes from Pterocles gutturalis, assembly GCF_000699245.1. NCBI lineage: Eukaryota > Metazoa > Chordata > Aves > Pterocliformes > Pteroclidae > Pterocles > Pterocles gutturalis. The sequence goes on from NW_010122815.1 coordinate 8,863, forward strand.
TATAAATGTGCAATTAACAGCCAAAGGAAGGTCTTAAGAAAACCCTTAGGGTAGTATCGCCTCTTTTAGTGCCTCAACCAGATGGTGGTTTAAAGAAAGTGATTTTAAAAAATTAAATAAAAAGTCACACTTTCAGTCTGGAATGATACGCTAAATGCAAAATTTGAGATATTAAACTGAGAGTGTTACAGCTCTGTCTAACCACCAGAAGCACTCAATTTTTTTGGGTTTTTTTGTTGGACAGACAAAGGAGTTGTAAACATCATTACTGATACACATCAGTACAAAAGCATGGAGAGACCATATGCAAACAGAACTATTTGTTGCTTTTTTTTCCATGAACGGAACCCATCCAGTGACTGATTTTCCCCAAGGATGAATAATATGCTCATTTTTGTCTTTTGTTATAACTTGAATTTGTACAGTCTAATCCTGGAGTCTTTTCCTCTAAAAATACAGGTGCTTCCCTTTTACTAATTAAACATGAGTACTGTGTAATTGTTGACATTCTCAAATTGGTGTAATCACCTTGGACTAAATGGCTGACAGAATTTCCAGCTCAGCTTTATTCCAGATAACATTAAGATATTTTTGAAGCTGCAGAGAAATTACATCAGATGACTCTCCCGTTCAAAAATGAACCAGCTGCATTATGTTACAGCCAGGCCACAGTGGCACAAATTATCTGCTTGGAAATAATTAACTTAGGAGAATTATCAAATACATCCCACCATAAACTGACTGATTTGATAATAAACTCAACTGCTTAACTTAATTCCACAGCGATGGTCATCTGGACTGCTCTTGTTCACATAATTTAAGATGTCCCACTATTACCCATTTCTAGAATTTTAGATATATATATTTCTTTCCTTGAAACTTAAGAGGTCTAGGGACTTTTTTTTCAATAAATTCAGAAGAGAACCAATAGCTATCTTTCCTCAGTTTTACTAGAAAAAACAAAGAAAGCTAGTTATCAGCAACTACAAGACAGACAAAAATCAGATTCACACTATTTAAAGAGATTAATTAAGAGGTTTAGGGGCTTTTTTTCAATAAATTCAGAAGAGAACCAATAGCTATCATTCCTCAGTTTTACTAGAAAAAACAAAGTTAGTATCAGCAACTACAAGACAGAAAAAAATCAGATTCACACTATTTAAAGAGATTTTCCTCAGTTTTACTAGAAAAAACAAAGAAAGCTAGTTATCAGCAACTACAAGACAGACAAAAATCAGATTCACACTATTTAAAGAGATGAAGACAAAAAAAGATTAACAAAGAAGAACAAATATCAATCACCTTCCCCAATGCAGGTTCTCCCACCTGCCAGGCATTAGAGAGACTGTTCTGGGGGAGCAACAGCAGCAACTAGTACTGAGCACGCAAACAATATTCCTTCAAAAAGGAACAGAGCAGTATTCTTGAAGAATATCGGTTCCTTCTCTCCAGTGTTCACAAAGAAAATCTCAAATTAAAGAAATAATGAAGAAACAAAGATCCACAGAAGTGTGATGTTTAAGTGACGCGGATGGCTCTGTGGTTTGTCAAGGACTCTGACATACCCTCTCCTGGAACAGCTGCCCAAAACCTAACACCAGGACGTGAGGGTCTTCTGCAGGGCCAATACAACAGTCAGGTTTTATTCTGTTTCCGGTACAACAGATGCTCTTATCGAAGTCAAAGATACCTTCAGAGAGCAGTGAGAGAGCCTTTAACCATACCCGACACGCTACGGCACATACCAGAGTATGTAGGAATAGAAACACACGCACAGAGCGCCTGGAACACCAGAAACACAGCTACCACTCACGCTCCTTACATTGCAGCTACCATTTGGTGGGGTTTAAGTCAGCATTTCCTTACATAATAATTTTACAGAATTCATTGAAGTTGGGAAGCACTGTTTGCCCTCGAGAGGCACATGGCTTGTCTTTTAAGCCTGACTTACAGAGCCTTCTAAATAACTACAAACAGAAGAATTCACCCTGCACTGCAGCTGAGATCACGAGGGGATAGTTCAATTCTGCACCAGCAATACATACACGCGTATCCATCACTTTAGTGCAAACATTTACAGCTGCAGGAGAAATTGTTTCTAAATAGTATTTTTAACTAACAATTTCCTTTTTACTAAAAACAAACAAACAAACCCTGAGTTAAAGCAATGTAATTAGTTTCCAGGCCAATGAGTTCTTTTCCCTCAATTGTAAAAATAGGTTTGATAGAAAAAATGCTTTAAGGAGTCTAGATAAGGCAGCATGAAAATCTGTTCTATGTTAGTGTCCAGTCTAGTAGGTCTAGGTAATTACTGACCTGGAGAAATAACTTCTGCTTCTGATAAATAGTTAAACAACTATAAAGAGAATGATGTCAGGCTGATGACAGTGCACAGTTGCATTGGCATTTGGCAGAATAAAATCTTTCTAGAAATAGAGTTGCAGAATTGATATATGGGAAATTTAAAATAAAAATAAAATTTAAATTAAAAATAAAAATCAACTAAGTGCCTTGTTCTAATAGAATTTTAGTATGGATGTGAGCGCTCATGGACTGAAATAGAAAGAACGATGGTATAGAGAGGAGATACCTTGAAGAGTCAGCAAAAAATTGATTTGGCTCTAACTCGATCTAACATCTTCATGAACATTCTAAAAGGAAAGCAGAACAGTTTAAACAAAACCTTACAGAAGAGATGGCATTGACAGGAGAGAAGAGACAGTACAAAACCCTTCAGTGAGATTTGAATGAATACAAGCAGCTTAAAAATGAATTCAGTTTTTTAAAAAAGAAAAATTAATAAAGTGTGAAAAATAATGAAAATGTAGCTCTCAAAAAAGAGAGGCAACATCTGTAATGCTAATATGCTGAGAAACATTTAGGTGATATAAAAGATTGCAAATTAGGCAGATGTGACAAACCAAGGAAAATATCCAACTTAGTGCCAGGCTGCTTGCCTAGAAGCATCATGTCAGGAAAGGAAGAAATTGCCCAACTCATCTGCTCCTGCACGGCTGTACCTGGAACTGCGTGTGGATTCCTGAGCAACCTCATTACAGGAAAGATATTACCAAGCTAGAGGGAACTGAAACACAGCAGTCAAAACGATTAAGTCATAAGAATGAGCTGATTTAAAATGAAAGATTAAGATTTACATTAGTGTATTTTATGTGGTAAATAGCAGATGTGAAAAGAACGTCCAAAATACAACACCACATCCAAGCGGATCTTGGCATTTTTTCCCCCACCGGTCCAATGGCACTGTAGAGACCAACAATTATCATTTTTAAAGCAGAAACAGAATAAAGGCACAGGACACCCCAAATCCCTGCAGCCACCTGCGGGGCAGAGTCAGGAGGGTGTCAAACAAACAGGTTGAGGTTTCGCTGCCCCGAAAGCTTTGAAACACAGCCTTTAGAGAGACTTCACCACTCCATACTGCTGGCCATTCTTCCAGAATACCCAAAGGGGTATTTTGGATTTAAAACATGCAGAGATTTGCACCAGATGCATTATTTGGTAACAGTGTGAACCAAACTTGGCTTTTCTTCTGAGAAGAGCAATGCTACACCTTCAGTTTTCTCCTTCAGCACTGCTCACTGCTGCTTCTTAGCTTTAACTGTACAGCTTTTCCTTAAGCAACTATTAACAACAGAATAAACTCCTGAGCTGACTGAAAAGGTTCTTTTCCAGTGATACCTAAAAGAGCACAGGGATTCTAAAGCATGATTCTACCATGACTAACTGACATTAAAACAAGTCTAAGGTACATAACCTGATTCCTTTTTCCAAATACATCAGAAGCCATTTATTTTCCAATCACATAAAATCTGCCTAGGATGAAATTCTGCTTAGGTTGCACTGCTGTAATCTCAAAGGAAAAAGTACAAGAACATTTTTTCACTAATTCATTGCAAGCCAGATTTTTTTTTATGAAATCTCAAAGTTTGGTGCTTGGTAAGCACTGTGTTTATTTACTCATGGATTTTTATGGTCACTGGATGCAGACATTTCCTAGGAAAAACAAAAATGAAAAATACGAAGCCTTGAAATTTTTTTCTTTATGATAAACTTTATCAACTTCCTATATTAACATCAGAAAATGAAAAAAAAAAAGAGCATCTGAGAATTATTAGAAAAGCAAAACAAAACTGGACATCAACTCTAACTTTACAGACAAAAAAATATACAATCAATGACTGATGTCCAGAAAATTTTTGCCGTGTATTTTTAACATTGGCATTTTTAGTAAGGACATTCAGATCTATCATACCGTACAGGAGCCTAAAATTTGTAGTAACTATCAGGATTCAACTGGGAGTTTCATAAAGCAGAAGCCCCTTATCCAAACTAAAAGGCATTGGACAAAAGTGAACATGAGAGACTGAGCACCAAGTTGTTCAGAAAAAAATGCACTGGCCTTTTCTGTATTTGAATTTCATCTTTATCTTTAATAATAATATATTTATGTACTTACATGTCCATCACTACCCTTTCTATGTTTTAGAGTTGTTTTTAACTTGACTTTTTCAACATTGCAATTTAAAAAAGGTCTTGATCTTTAGCAACATAAAACCAAAAACGTCCAGAAAGAAATGGAATTCAGTACCATGCTCTTATCTATACAGCTACTTTTATCAGAATTTTATTTTTTTAAGTTTTACAGGCTTGGATTTTAAATGCAGGCATAATTACAGGAAACATTAACCTGAGAGGAATGGGTCAACATAATTAAAAAATGCAGTAATAAAACATCTAGCTAATGTTATCTATCAGTGTCCAAGTATAAAAGACTTAATGACATACAGAAGAGAGTTTGCCTTCAGATATCCCCCCCAGATCCTACCACGTAAGGCTGATATTGTGAAATACAGAAGGCCCAGAAGGGTCCAAACAGAGGCAGGGAAGGGTGGCCAAGCCAGAGCGAGTAGTTATTTTGCTTAGCTTAACAGCCTCTTTTTAAAAAGACTTTGAAGACTATGGCACTACTCAGGTCTATTACTTTTACACATATTTAAATTCCATGAAAAATCTCTTGTTGTCTTCTTACATGCTCTTCCCATGTTACTGGTTTTGCTTCTTCAACACTGAATATCTTGGTCCAGCAAAACACGCAGAGATGTACTGAACTGATACTACCCATGGTTGTGCTCACTCCAGTTGAACCACTCCCACCTGCTTCAGCCTCACCAACTGCTGAAGCCATTTCCTGGGTCCAGGGCTGGATAATCCACCCTTTCCAGGACCAAGGAAATTAGGTGCCCACAGTTTATACTCTAGTACCTGAAAGCACTCTACATACGTAGATAATCTCCCACAGCTGCTATGAAACTGGCTGAGGCAGCCATGCTGGGGTTTAGCTCTAACAGCCCTAGTAAGAAACAATTAATTCATTTGGGGTAACAGTTAAAGCAACGGTAACCATTAAAATATATGCATCGATACAGACAGTTTTTGTTCAATGACAATTCATTAGAAAAACAGTAAATAATATGTTTAAAATTAGGATTGTATCACCTCCTAAACTCTTGTAAAGACAGCAGCCAAAAAACTAAGTCAGGGTGCCTTTGAAGATATTTAATTAAAATCTAATCCCACATTCTTAAAGACTCACATAAATTAAGCTGTCATTCAGGAGATTTATGCATTCGCATTTGCATATTACATACAATTCATCAATTACTCATGTTTGAAAGCAATGCCTTTCTCAGGGAGCGGGGCTGCCAACAGGCGCACGGAGACACGCCGGCTGCGCCCGCTGGCACCTTGGAGAGAGCCACCTCCATCTGGCTGATCCTCCTCTGCGTCACAGACCGCCCCGAGCACGCTCACAGATACCGACTTGAACACGATGGACTCTCTTCAGCTCCAGCTGTCTCTAAAGATGAGGATTTTGGGGAGTCTTCAAGCAACCAGATCAGAGAGCGGATATTCTTCATCTCACAGCAGGAAGTTTCACAGAACATCTCCTGGCCTATCTGAACCACGCTCCTTCATCCCTACAGCCCCTTTCTTGTGGATGTCTCTACATCACAGCCCAAAATAATTTTCCTAATTCATACACTTACAGTCCTACGATGACAGGATGGCCACAGCTTTAATGAAGAATTCCCCTGAGAAACCATGAGAACAGGACCTACATGCAAACAAAAGGCTCAGAAACTATACGAAAAAAAAAAAAAATCAAACCCAACACTGACTTACTTATCCTCCTTCTAAATCAGTTTTACACTTTTATTTTTTTTAAGGCTTAATCTATGATCATTAAGCATCCAACTTTGAAAAGACAAGGTAGCTTATAACTTGAAAATTAATCTGTGAAACAAATTTCTTCCTTTCATGCAAGACTTTCTAATAAAAATAATTGTCTAAATATATGTATTTTTAGCTTGACTAATTTTTTAATGGTTTGTCATAACGGTGGGTGAAGTCTCAATAAAACCTCCATTCCACATTCATTTTGATCACAGTTCCATATTACTGTGCTATTTGCAGATCACAGAGTCTCTGGACAAGCCTCCCTGTCAGTCACTTGGCAATTATTTCCTGCACATTCAACATCCGAGGCAGTGGCTTCAGGTAAGAACAAGAGCAAAATGCAATGCCCCTCCTTTGGCTGTTTATTTTTCCTAGAAATGTATTTTTATTGTTTGAATCAATACATTGCAAATGTTCCAAAGGACAAAACTGCCAACAGAAGGCGGCGTTTCGTAAGGTCCTCACACAGCTCTGGCCACTGAGCACTGACCTGCAACACATCCGCGAGCCCAGCCCCACGCCTTCTAGAACCAACACTGGTAACTGCACCAAGTAAAATGTGTGAAACCACTCAACCTCATTAACCACAGCCTCAACCAGGTCTTCAATTCAAATCTCAGAAGGTGAAAGGCTAATGCAATAACCACTTGTTACCAAGACACTGCTCATCTCTTGCAGTCATTGAGTTTTTGCTCCATTTACTGTATTCTTATTGTGCTATTAAAACTAGCCTATTATTTATGTTCTGCCACCAAATGTTTTATAACATGGCTTTAAATAGTTTGTTTCCATCAAGCTACTAGCTGCTATTAAAGCAATTGCAGAAAATATAGATGCATAACAATAATTTGTGAATATCTGATAATTTTTTCACGATTTGCATAAAATGAGTTAATGGAACAAAGGATAAGGACCACAGCTGACGTTGGCACCGACTTCTCAATGACTCTGACCGATGAGAAGTGACTTAGTTATAACCAGACCTCTGATGCCCCTGCTGAAGTTAAGACATATTTGAGGCAAACATGGAGCTCGATGCTGTTCATTCATTAACTTTCCTCTAACAGCAGAATACTTCAGCATGCTTCCAGCATTCTTCACAAGCATTAAATTCACTTTTACAAAGCAAAGATATTCCTCTTCAAAATTGTATATGCTCTACATATTGAGCTATTTGGTTGACTCAAAGGAGACCCAGAAAAGAAACAGAATGCAGTTTTGCCCTTTTTCATAGACTAAGATGCTCTAGTTTCATTATTTTGGGGGTTTAAAGTGCTTATTTTTCATATCAGAAGCCAGCTCCTGCCTCTCCAGGAAATCTTTTGACAACTGAAGCACCAGTGCGATTGTTAAAACTACAAGAAAGGAACCCTGACACAACTGAGCAGGAAAGAGATCTTCAAGTTCACGCTTTTCAACAGCGTTGATTTCACTTCCTATCTTTTGTTAGTGCTCTTTTAACTTGAATTTTAGAGAAACTCTTGGGTGGGAAGGGAAGGAAAAATAATTGTTTCAACATCAGTCATCACTTCAAGATTATAAAGATCACACCTCACAGGAAAAAAAAAATCTACACATCTCTATAGTACAACAGTCTGGGGAAGGAAAAAACCAAACCATACGAGATGCTATACACAATACAACAAATGGTTTAAATGAGCACAAAGCCCCGAGATCTCCCACTTGTGACACCCCAGGAGGTTTGGAGTCCCTTCATCAAGAGTCGGCCTCCCATCGCCTTCCCGGATGCGTTCAGCACCCCGCGCCGTGCATCCTCACCCACCCGTTCATCGCAGCAAGTCATGTCACCGTTCTCCTGATTGACTGACACATTTTCTTTAATGGTGTTTTATAAACAGAATATTTAATAACGGCATTTCTCTCTGGGCGGGGCACTTATCTCTGCCTGTTATGTGACGACTTGTCACAACACGGGAGTGGCACAGTCACTCACTGTGTGCAGCGACAGCCTCCCCTACCCCTCCAGACAGCTCCATCCTACAGCCAATATTCACCTACGGCTCTACGGCTGACAGAATAGCTGCACTTAGATGAAAAACTACGGAATTTGGAACAGAAAAGTATTTTTCTAAGAAATTGGCATTATTTGTATAACTATTAAAATGTAATTATATATACTGCATGTAAGACAAAACGTATTCTAAAATGGATCTGTAAGATGATGAACATAGAGGCTACAAACACACAGGAGGCCAAACCAGCATTAAAAGCTACATGAATTGGGGCATTAATTCAATTAATAATATTGACAGTCCTGAAAGTCTCCCTACCTTACTGTTGTACAACTCATTGCAAAAAATCTCAAGAACATCTGTCCCACAGTAGCTATTCAGTAATTAGTTTATTTTAATTAAAGTTTGACATAGTTTAGAAAGCTTTTGCGTGTGTACGTGCCTGAGAAGTTGCACATGCTCCATTCATCGTGCACAGAGAACAGAACTTTGTAAATCGTGTAGATAGTTTAACAGGAAGGAACCTTAAGAACTGTAGCTCTCAAATGATGTTACAGACGAAAACCACGGAGAAAAGTCACTGCCCAGCATCCTCCAGCTTGCCTCGGCAGGCAGCAGCCTTGGAAACCAGCCCCGAGCTCAGCAAACCCGCTGGAAGCCCCATCCTCTGCCCGCTGGACACCTTCAGCTCCAACCCGCAGGCGCTCACCAGCAGCACCGACTTTGGCACCACTCAACAGATTCATCCTGGTTTTTCCATTTTTCCAATATGTTCATGTCTTCCCTTTTTCACAAGTAATGGATGTATGGGAAATTTACTTTTTGTTCAGCACCTCTGGTGAACACAACCCCTGCGCTTTGGGCTGCCCCATCTAGTCACTAAATAGCAAAGAGTTTAATCTGATGTTTCACAAAAGGTCAGTGTCACCCTGACTAGCTTCACCATACCTGTTTGTCTTAAATTCTTGCAAGATGCTGTATTACGAGCAAATGGCACCGACTATTTCTCATTCATCAAATATGGGCACATGTCGCAGGCCCCTGGGAATTGGCTTTTCTTCACATGAAGTTACGCAGTGTTAAAGGAGGGGGGAGAAAGCCATTTAAGCACTCATTAGATTGGAAGGTGACACCAACAAACATCTGGCTTCAAGACAGAAAATGGAAACTGTTCTAAATTAATAGCTTTCCATACGTTAATGCACCTTGGATTTTTACTATGTAAACATTAAACTGAAGTTTTTAAAATTTAAATAACGTTAAACCACATCTACAATTTCCTTCTGATGGTTCCACCAGACAGATGGTTCAAGCCATAACTCCAAATCAGAAGACGGCTCCTCTGGTTCCTGAAGTACATCATCCTGGAGCTCCTGTCATGAAAAGTTTTGCTGGTTTTCACCTTCAGGATTTCTTTCTCAAGAAAAAAATATGCAACTAATGGTCAACCCCCACGGGTACTCTTCAAAGTAAGTCTCCGAACTGAGATGTCCAAACTACTTGTCACTAAATTGTGTGTGCCTTTTTCATCGACAATAATAATTTGTAAAACATGTCATTTTACCTTTATAACCGCACATTTGTAGCTATTTCAATTTTCTCTACATTCAAACAAATTACATTTTACATTTTAATTTTCATTTTTCAATTAAAGACTAAAGTCTAAGCCAAATATAGATTTCCACTGAGAGTCTGAACTGGCTGGCTGCCAGTTCAAGCCATCAGTATTCCTTTCTCCTGAGGAAAAACACCATACAGTCATTTTCAGAACAATTTCTACATTTTTAATGTTGGATGTATGCAAAGAATGTAATGCACAAAGTAATCAGAAGACACAGCAGAACTACACCTCACTCTTTCGCAACTAGCCATTCATTTCACTTACTCCTTTAGCTGAGAAAACTAAAGAAATGAATCTTTATTATCTTCAAAGATCACTGACTACCTGCTCTTCGTAATTAACAGGAACTAAGTGCCATAGGAAGCCACTGCTCAGGTGGGATTTGAGAGTTCAAATTCCATTTTTTCCCTTAAATAAAGGTTCCACTTTGAGCACTGGGCACACACTCACGCTAAAAAAGAATTCCCAACATTTATCTGCATTATAAGTAGTAGAAATACGTATGGCCAAACACCAAACAATAACACCGCTTCAGCAGTGTGTCCTATGCTTCATCTTCTCCCCAAACTACTCAAGAAAGAATAAAATGCCCGTAGTGCACACTGGAGGCAAGGAGGGCAGCAAATGCTTACAGAAGGTCACATCTAAATAGGAATACGAATATTTCAATGCACTGGGATACACGGACACCGTACAGTCGCACTGGCCCTTTACTCATTTCTAATTATGCAACTTTCTGACCTGTGTTAGTCTGACACACGCTGTGGCTGTGCGCTGCAGTAAAAACGTCAGAGTTTCCCTGGTAATGGCCAACATAACCGGGACTAAATAAAGCCGGCATTCAACAGCAGGGCTACTAACAGAAAAATGGAAAAGCTTGAGGCACTCACCATTACCACGCGTGTGCGTGTACATATCTGTATATGAAAACAGGCAGCAAAATCCTCCTTAGATCTCTATACCAATACTTGAAAGTACAAGGAGCCCCAGAAACAAGCCGAACTGCCCATATATTAAAAAAATCTGAAAGCAGAAAATTCTTTTGATTTTCTTTCTGCTTCCATCATTTCCTTTTCTGCTGACTAGCAAAGCTCCTGCTACCGGAGCACACGTAGGGGTTGGTGGGGATTTTTTTATTTGAACTTGGGTCAAAAGTGAATTTGCAAGAGAGATTCTTTGAGTTTCACAGAAAGATGTTGTGAGTTACACAACGCTCATGATCAGGAAATGTAGTACCAAGGAGTGAATGGGAAAAAAGTATTATTTCATATCGGTTGCCTACGGGCCTCAGTTCCTTTCCTTCTCCATTAGCAGCTCAGAATTCTCTGCGCTGTGAGAGCACAGAAACCTGTAACTGCCAATTAATTTAATGATATCTGCATATTCATTACCAGGGCTGTAAGAAACAACCCCGCCCTCATTGTGCAGGTGAGACGCGGGGATCCAAGCGGTGCGAAGAGAGGCACTCAGCGGCACACGGGGACGGGGAGGAGAGGCAGAAAAGCGAGAACAATTACAACCAACTGTGCAACACCACGGCTCCTTTAATTGCTTGTTCCAACTTCCTAAAAAATCTGCAATACATATTTACCTATAAATTATTTGCTATATAATCCTCTCTACTTTGGTTATTGCTTACTTTACGCCTTTTTTATTACCAGCGACCACTTAATAACACGAGCATGAATTCACAAGCTCTCAATCTTTTAACTTCCAGCTACTTACTGTATTTTTTATGATACCCATATGACAGCTTATAATTTAATTATGATTAAAAAATAAATTAACTCACAAATGTCGGTTAGTTTGAAATGAAGGCAGTTTACGAACAACTAAGATATCCTGCTTTGCTTACAGTTCACTAACCCCTTATCCGTCACAAACGTGCTCACCTGAACTTAACCCTGAATTTAAATGGAAGATTGCTTATGCAGACACACAGACACACCTTCACACGGAACTAAATTATGGTCCAGAACTTTTCAGTGCTTCTTCCAAAACCACTCAAGTATCTCTTAAGTGCATCGGAAGTAATACTTTCCAAAACAGGTCCCTGTGGCCATCAGAGATATCAGCATAACCCGAGTGCTTTCTGTTAAGGCTACTTGACACTTGGGCTTCTGCTGTTAGCGTTATTTTTCATAACAGCACATAGTCTGTTATTATCACAAAAATGCAGAAGATCCTCCATTTATCATACATGTAACGAGGCCCTGTTGCAGCACACTGTAAATAGCTAATACTCTATCTGCAATACACGTACTTTAAATACACACATCATAAAATATGTGATAGATGTACCTACATATTTGCTTTGAAAACATAAAACGTCTCGTAGGGAATTTTTAAAAAAAGGCCAAGAACGGCTGAACCGGATCACAGGGAACACTGGCTTACCTGACTGTCCTGTGCTACGCTCAGCTCATCCTGCAGCACCTGAAAACTCATGAGCACACAGTATTTGATTTTTGTTCTCTCCTTCCGTTTCATTTTGTGTCTCCCATTGTAGATATTGAATTTTTCAATCATCTTCCTTTGATGTCATCTTAGTTTAATTTAAAAGCAACACAAACATGGCTGATTTACAAGATCTTTATCACCGTAGCATTTTATCACCTCATTACAGTAATTTGCAAAGGCTTTTACCCAAGTGAATACCACAACGGATTTTATTTTCACCTTGATTTTCTTTTTTCTTTAGCACTATGTTTGTGAGCTGTTGTACCTTGTCTTTGGTTACTGTGGGAAGGTCTTGGCTAGCAGGGAAGTTTTGCAATACTCTAAAAACCATCAGCCCTGGGCTCAGACTCCCTTTGGCTGTTGACCAAAAATGTTTTTATCTCCAGCTCTCACAAACTTCCGTTGGGGCACGTTGAGCAGCGTTGCTCACCAGGATTACAGCTGAATATGAATGAAGAGGGAGACCCTCTCTGGGTCCTGAGATCCTGGGTGGTTTGCACTAAACTGGGCTGAGAAACAAACTGGGAACCACATGTACATATCCACACACCCATGCTTATCACTAATTGGTGATATATGTATATTTAGAGATGAGCCATGAAAGGCTGCTGAGCCCCAGGAGCAACCGTGCGAGGCCCCTGGCATTCACAGGGCAAGGAAGAACCCCAAAAGTCACTGGTTGCCTTCATCCCGTGGATCCTGGCGAAAGGTAAGTTAGGAATGAAGGAGATCAAAAAGGTGACCCCAAAAATTAGTTTTTCAGAAGGATTCCAGTAGAATATTTATGTATTTTTTTTTAAATTAACTCTACAAAAATCAGAAGCATAAAGTTAACAGGCACTGACATAGAGTTAACAGGTTAAAATCTTCAAGAAACATTAGATTTCTTTTCCATGATCAGTATTCTTCAGAGAAAGAAGCATAGAGTTAACAGGCACTGACAGAGTTAACAGGTTAAAATCTTCAAGAAACATTAGATTTCTTTTCCATGATCAGTATTCTTCAGAGAAGTAGGTTGAGAGAACCTCAACTTGTTTCCAGCTCTTCTGATGACAGGAACTGCTTCAATAAAGTTGGTTTATTCAGACTCAGGTCAACTTTTTATTACTTTTTTTATCCAAATTAGTTTTTTTCTTCTGAGAAGTGAAATTGGAATTTGTTTTTTTAATAGGTGAGAAACTATTATCCACTGTAAAAGAAGGCAACAGCAAAAGCACAGTATGTCAAGACAAATTTTGATCCTCCTCCCCACTTCATGGCACTATGTCCAAGAAAAATCATACAATACTACTTCTCAGACTTTGTAATTTCATCCCAGAAAGTAAAGAATAAGATAAACATTTTCTGTTTGTTTTTCACTTTCACAGCAACACCATCCTTACTTGCTTCTAGATGGTCACATTTTGCTGACATTTACAAACATTTCATGTTGATCTTACACAGGTCACATCAATCATCTATACAGTTTCAATGACACTTTGTTAAATAAACTGTCATGAAAGATTTATAGAGAATTTGATAAAAGTAAAGAAGATGTAGTTTAGCTTTTAAAGATGCATTACCCCTTTTCGGAGGTGTAATATCAGCTCTAAAATACCATTAAGCTTTTCTGGCAGGAGATGAAGTGAGAAAATAAAATGTACTCTTTCATCAGCACTCGCTTATTTGCATCTCTTGTGCTTCTACACACCAGCGAGAACAGATCACCTGCAGCGCGCCGGGAGGAAAGAGGAACCTCACTCCCACTCTGCGTGTTCTAGTTGTTTCTACTAACGCTTGGCAGAAGCCATTCATGTTCTTAACATGTTATTTAAGTAAAAATGATCTCCAGGTTAAAAAGAAAAAACACCCAAAAACCCAAACACAAACAAACAAAAAGCCTCAGATCAATGCCTTTTTGAAGGTAAGCTGATATTCCCAAGTCCCCTATCTCAAAATAGGGAATGCTGATAAGTAACACACTTTCATTAAAAGCCCTTCCTTAGATAAATCGACTGATTTCAAAAGAAAACAACCTACTAGATAGGGCCTGTAGCACGTTCGTTAAGATGTATTTACATTTTCAGACTTTACTGTTTGATATCAATTTCATATTAGAGAGCAGCTAGCAATGCTCTCGCTGTTGGGAAGGGCCTTAATCATCCTTAGTTCACCAACCCGGATCAAAGTTTGAAAGAACTCTTTTCATCAGTTTTCCACTACTGACTGATCTAGTTACAAACACAATTACCCATTACACCTCTCAGCTCCCGGCAAAGGCAGCTGCGCCTGCTACTCTGCCGCTGCTCGGCTTGGTACAAACACCAGCAAGGAGGCCAACATGGGAAGATGTTCTCCATCCCATCGTTTAGCCTGGAAAAATAGAAGATTGGTTTTCCTGATTTATTTGCCTAAACAGTGGATTTATCCAGTGTGTGACCTTTTGTGTGAGGCTTTTGAGATGGGGTGACTATGTGAAGGTGAAAGGAGCCTTAACACTTCCAGAAAAAAATAACACAACAAGGAATCTTTCATCTCTCTTAAAGACCATTAATTTTTTGCAACCAGGAGGGCAGCACAAAATGTTAGTAAAACACCACTGTACTCAGAGTCCGATGCCCAATGACCAGACCGGCCACAACCATGGGTTGGGTTTTGTGTTTTCCCTCTGTGAGGGCTCCTTTCACCTTCACATAGTCACCCCATCTCAAAAGCCTCACACAAAAGGTCACACACTGGATAAATCCACTGTTTAGGCAAATAAATCAGGAAAACCAAGTATTATTTCAGGAGTGAAAGTTAATTTTTTAAAAAGAAACAAGAAAGAGGTGCCCCGTGTCTGTTCAAAGTTCCACAGAGCACGAGCTGTGAGATTCCTGCGTGCACCAATCATAGCTAAAACCTCTGGTGGCTCCAAAATAACAGCTCATTCAGGGTGAACTTGAATCAGCATTAAAAAAACCCTCCAATCTACAGCCATAATCACAACGAGTGGCATCTCAACAATGCAAAGTTGTAGGTATTGTAACTACTATATTCCCAGCAGTGGTTTTAGATACTGTGAATTAAAAAAAAAAAAAAAAAGCAGCTAGAGTTTAAAGGCAGCAATTTACTCAGTTATTCAACACATCTGTCAAATATATTACTGAGTGGTAAATGAGTAAATATTGGATTTCAACTGCTATGCCTAGAAATAAACAGCTAGCCATTCTCCAAGCAGCAGCACTGTGAGCTACAGGCTTTCGGTGCAGGCTTATTTAAAGAAAAGCAGAGTAATTAAGGTAATTCCTATTTTCTGGGGAAAAAAAAAAAATATCAGTTTGTGATTTGGTAGATTAGATAGCTAGAACACAATTGCCTCTCCTTTACCACGTCATGCAGTCTTCAGAAAAAAACAAAACAAAACCAGACTAACACAGAGAAACCACTCCTCCTGGATATCCCAACGAGATCCTAACGGTCAAAGACATGAGGTCCAAAGACTGTCCATTCCATTTTGAAACGACTATTACAAATATTTTCAAATATTCTGACAATAACTTACACGCATTCAAACCTGCCAGAACTAAACGCACTGTAAATATTTAGATCATATACTAATGATCTAATGATTGCTTACTGTGTTAAGATACTAAATTATATGCTACATAAGAACTTTATGATTTTCTGTGAAAACGGGGCGACCCAAACTTTTGACTATTGATGATTAGGTAGAAGACATCAGCTATCAAAAAACACTGATGGATATGCATATGAAAACATGACATGAAAGCCCAACATCTTAAATTGTCCTGCAACCTCCCATGGTAATTTCCTATTAAGAACACTTAAATACATTGACAGATAAAGAGAAATTAGTGTCTCCTGCCATCACAATATGCTTATCATCTGTTTTGCTGGTTTTGCTCCTTTTCCCAACAACCTTAAAAAATGGTTACATGTTCTGAAACGGGGAAAGCACACAAATCACTCAAAATTTAATGAAGCTGAAAGCTGCAATGTAAGTGGAGGAGATCCTCAACCTCACAGGATGGAATTTACAATGTCTATCTCCATGTAACAGACACAGCGGATGCGCCTTAAACGATTCTCATGTGAAGTGACTTCATTAGAAAATATTGTTATAAAGCAGCAAACAGTATTAGATCAAAAAAGCAACTTTCTCTTCTTCATTATCGTCATAAAGATGATTAATAGTAATTGACTGATTGGACTCTTAGCTGCTAACAGAAACGACAAGGCTCTACTTCCCAAAACAGACTTTCCACCCTAACACGCAAGAACTTTCCTTTTATAATTTTAAATTAACTAGAGAGTCACTAACTGTTTGACCACAAGCCCCAATTTCGATGATGTAACTGTCCATGGATGCCTTTTTTTTGGTCTTAAACAATCACCTGACCCATGACTTACACATAATTTTTTATTAAGTCCTCTGAGTAATGCTAAAGACATGCACGGTCTTCAAAACTAGTTTTGTACCACCAACCATTCAGCCAAACTTTCTGCACATTGCAGATTTCACTTTATGTGCTCTGGCAGGGCTTAACACATGAAAAATGATGCGAACAGGCTCAACTCTGGCATGTTATGTTCAAGTGGATACCCACCGTGTGTGCATAGAAAGCAACTGAAATCATCCCTTCACCGGGCAAACAGCAGCCAACGGGGAATGCTCACGACAACGCGCGTCTTTCAGCCCAACCGCATCATCCCAGCTTAGATCTAGGAGTTAAATACTCTGCTGGGGCAGACATTCGGCTCTGGCTTGCTTCCACTATTGCCTTGTGGTCAAGATGATCAGTGGCCTCTTCGTTTGCCATTTTAGATTTTCCCAGTCTTTATCAGCATGTGTTACAGGCTGGTGAGGGAACTACCTAACGGGATTAACTAACGGCAATAACCCTCTTTTGTCAGAGAGGATTACTGTCATTCAGCACTGGGGGAAACCGAAAACCAGGAGTTCCTTTTGTGGTATTTATTTAATATTCTGCTCTGTAATCTGTTTGCAACAGTATTAGTGCAAAATGTCATGGGAAGATGTAAACACTCGCCAGATTCCTTTTTGTACCTACAAACAAACCAAATGAAAAACAAAAACCAGTTTGTTTCCTGTTGCTCAAACCGTTCCAAGATCCCGATGCTCTATGTTATTTAGCGTTTTCAGCTGACTTCAGGGATATTGTAGACTGCTCTGAAGAGGCACGTTCTGGTGTCAGCCAACACTTTATCCCTGGCACGCTTGTCAATCAAAATAAAACTAACAGACGGCTTTCTTTGTTTCAAATGAGCTTTCCTTGGTCATTAAAATTCACTTTTTATTACAAAACCTACCATTTGGAGAGAGCAAATTGAAATGTTTGTGGTTTCTACTGAATCAACTTCTCCTGAAGCTGACTGTTGCACAAGCAATGTATTATTTCATCGCCTGCATCCTGCCTATTGCTGGTCTCACTATAGCACGTTGACTACAGATTGGTCATTTCATATTAAAGCCCGTAACCAACGTTTTGGCAACAGGATGGCATGATTTCCTTTAGTGTTTTCAACAGCAGTATATAAAGTCTAGAAAATTAAAATTTTCCTAGAAGTGAGCAGCAGAAGTCGAGGTATATCTCTTTGGACAGCATAAAAATATAGTAGTTATTGTCTACTTTTTAGAAAACATTATGTTTCCTATTCTAAGTATTGAGGAAATCATGCTCTCTTAGATTAGATTTGGAAACTTATGGCAAAAGCATATAAGTCAATAGAAAATTACATCTAAAAGAGGTATTCCTGGCAAAATAATAAAGTGCTTCCAGCAACACCAACTTAATTTTTGGGAGATAAATCAAGCAGCTATCCAAATACATCCTGACAAAAAGTCATGATTTCCAACCAGCCTTCGTGAAACAGAACGCAGCATGATGATTTGTAATGATGCACAAATCATAGAAAGGAAGCCACTATTTTATCTCAAGTTCCCACACGAGTAAGAGTATAGAATGTTGCAAATACCAGATTTCCTTTTCCTTTTTAATAAAAGTATATTAAAAAGCCCTAACAAACAAGGTTTCAAAATCATTATCTCTCTTCTCTATAGGGAAATTGTGCATATAGCTTCTAATTATGCCAATTAAGAACACGCGGGATTTTAGTTATTATAAACACACTTCCCTTCCACTGACAGTGATTCAAATCCCATCCTACGGATTGATTTGCAGCCCTTAAAATCAGACTCTTTCTTTTGTTAACAACCACGATCCCCTGCAACTACCTTCGGAATAAAATGGCAAAATGAAAATAATAATATATCATAACATAATAAGAATTTTTAAATCTTCTACAGACTATTCTTTAAACACAGACTGTAACCAGCACAAAAAAATAACTGAAATGGTCTAAGACACCGTCCTGGGCAACACATCATGTTTTCTACATGAACCGTTCCACAGCTCTGACACTGTTGCACTGGATTCCCTTGATTTAGTCCAAATTTTTCTTAAATTTTAGCTTCAAAAATAAGACAGAAATTTCAGCTTTCCCCACCTTGCCTTACAATTGCCATATTTATTTTTATACCACCCAGTGCAGTTTTCCCATGCTCGCATCACCCCAGAACTGCTCTCTTGTATTTGGCGCATGGTGCACTGATCATCTACACAAGTGCTGTGCTCACAGGTTTTCCCCTGCCTTTGACTTTGACAGAGTACTGATAACTACTCTCCCAAGTACAATTTTCAGACTCGTTTTGCATTTGTTTTTACTAGTTTCACCTAGACGCATTTTCCACATTATGCGAGACACTATCAGAAACCTTCCTCAAGTGAAGACACATGAGATCTCCTGCTTCACCTTTCTCCTCTGCGGACTGCCATTCTTTTACGAAAGAAAACTGGATTAGTTTGACATAATTTGATCTTGACAAATCCATGTTGTCTTGTATCTCCTGGGCACTCACACACAGTTTCTTTATTAGTCGCAGTATTTTTCTAGTTGATCTGCAGTTGAGTGGTCTATCATTTCCGAGCACTTCCTCCTCTTTCCTTCTCTCCGCTCTCCTGGTACCTCGCTCATCCCTCCTTGACTTTCCCAAGTTAGCCATTAATCACTCTGACACCTCATCCACCATTCCCTAACTACATTACATCAGACCCAGCTGACTTGAAAACATCTACCCTAAATAAGCTATCACCCTTGTTTTCTCACTCAAGTTTAGGTCTTACACTTTTGTCACTGCGTTTAATTGCATTAGACATCTAATTGCAGGTGACCTGAAGCCATGAAAATCTTCTGTCTTCCCATGGCCACCTGTTGCTACCTTTCCCTCCACATTGCGGTGCATCAACCCCTGTTCTCCTCTTCCCGAGATGGACATGTAGAATGATTTCCTCTTACTCTGGACAGCATCTGCTGATCGCTTCTCACTTTGTTCTTTGGCCTTTCTGCCGCTGTCCCCACATGCTCGTGCTATTCTGCTCTAACACAACCACCTTCACGGTTCTCCTTCTTCATCATACTGCTTCTGAGACTGTCACAGAAAGAGTCCTAACTTAGCAAATCTGACCTCTTTCTACAGTTGCTATTTTTTCCACTGTGATGGAATCATCTGTATGAATGCTGCCCTTCTACCACCATGGAGTTCTTGCCTCCCAATTCCAATACACCATTTTAAGGCACTGTTTTCTTTATATAGTTTGTAAACTCTATCATTTCATAGCCACTCTCACCTCATTTCCACTACATTTTGACATTCTCAACTAGTTCTTCTTTCTTGGTTACACCTGAGTTTACAAAAAAAACCCCAAAACCAAACAATAAACTGTCCTTTACAGCTGCTTTCTCTATCTCATATATAAAAAAAGTTTCTATAAAGCATTCCAGTACACGCTGGTTATATGTCTGGACTGGAAAAATTTCCCATTACCACGAAGTCCCATGCTTGGGATGATTCTCCCTGAATCCACACGGATCCCTTCTGCTTTGATGTCCTTTCAGAGCAGGCCACCATCACACCCCGTGCTTCTCTCCCACGCCGTCTCCCTGCACAGCCTGGACCTCTGAGCAGTGCACATGCCCCGTTTCCTAAGGCAACATCTCTTTCCTCTTCAGCTGCCCTTGCTTCCTGAACAAGCCATATACTTTACAATAGTGCTCCAGCTACGTTAATTATCTAATCAACTCTCTTTCGTAACAATCAGAAATTATGATCATATACATTTTTTGTTCTTGTTTTTCCTGTTTATTTCCCTGTACTACTTAAAGTTGTGTTGTAATCTAAGGTGGGCTGGAACCAACCCACCAGCCCGCTTCTTGTGCCTGCTTTAAACACATTAACAGTAACTTCATACCTCTGGGTTTGTAAAGGCTTGACCGGTAGTTGCTATCTATACTAACCTCCAAGCTTTGGTCATCCCCACTCTAATTCTAATATAAAATCTTTGTGAGTTCATTAGCAACCCAACAAGTGAACATGCACATCCACTTCTCCAGGATGCACATTCGAGTGAACACATTCATTCAACTCTGGTATTTAACATTTCCACTTGTTCAGAAAAAGATGCTAGAAGAGGAAAAAAACAGCAGAATGAAAAGTAGTTCCTAAATCACAGAGTCAGGGGCGTTCCTGATCCACTCACAGAGGCGGGCAGGTGTAATTACCCTGTTTCCTGCATAACAGATGGGTAACAGACTGCACATAGTCTGACTCTACCTGAGAAATGCAGCAAAACCCAGTGGATTCAAAGGTACACCACCTTATCTACAGAGTGTTAAAATCCCCGAATGCAATGATTCAGCCCAATACGTAAAAGCAGCGTTACCTTTCCTTATTTTGGACCTCAGAGCCTGACCCCTCCTGTTTCCTTACACACTGACTTCCTCACGCGCCCCTTCTCGCTGTCCTACACCACTTCTCCTGCCGACTCTCATCGAGCTGTTTTCAGTTTCAGCTGTACATTTCCACCGAAGCAAATCTAGAAGCTTTATACAGCTCTCTGTCACTGCACAAAATGACATAACACAATATTGATCCAGGACCAGTGCTGCTGTCACACAGCTGACACCGTGATCCAGGAGCAGAAGCCACCAAGGGGAGACCAGAAATGGTGTGGCAGCACGGCCGCAGCGCAGCTGCCAAAGAACTGATGCAGCACTAGACACACACAGAGTCAGGAGTTATTAAATAGTGATTGCAATGCATTAAGAAATTAATATCAAGGATCACAAATTTTTACCTTTTTTGTTATTCTTATTCTGTTTATGGCCATTTTGTTTAGTTACCAATATACTGCAGAGTTCTACCTGTTTAAGAGGAATTAGGAGTCTGTCTTCCTCCAGTTATGTTTTATCACAGCCATTCAACCAGGGAGCTTCTCTTCTCTAATGATTTCCTTTTTTTAGGCCATGCTAAACTTGTCTTTGATTGAACTAGGTACATTTCTTTTACCTAAATGAAGAACAAAAGCAAGAGACCAAACGTTACACTGCAAGATCCCTCTCTTATGCCACATATATTTCCTTAAAAAATTTAGTTTATTCTGCATCAGCTTTTCCAAAAATGTCACCGTGTATCTACAAATTCATTTTTTAAAAGGACCATTTACAAAAGCTAGGATTTTCTCATCCATACAGCTTTGCCTTGGAACACAAGTTATTTCATTTGTGAAGCAATAACGCTATACTACACAGCACTGTTCCTGCAACAAAACCAAACAATAAATGTTTGTAAGCTCCAGTAAGTCGTGTATCCTGGGCAGGTTTGGTTGCAGTGTCTCTTAGGAAAATCATACAAATGCATAATGTTGATAAGATCCCATCAAACCATTCAGGAGAAACATGCAAGAGAAAAACTTGTCATTTGCTATTACAATGACAGCATTTGCTATACATACAGTCCCTCTACACTCCTATCATGCTGACTTCTACACAGTGGAAACAAATTCGAGTCTGGGGCACTCTCAACACCCATTTCTGGAAAAGCTGTCGAACTTTGAAAATCCATGTTTTCTCCTGCTTAATTGGGATTTCATAACCTGAATTTGCTTTTTATTAACATCCTTTCCCCATTCCCAGCATTATCCATGTGACATTTAGCACTGTCAGCTCTCTTAACATTCGTACAACAAAGTGAACTGGGGCCTCAGCTCAAACCGGTCTAAATTCCTGACGGGATCTCCTCCTCTTCCTTCATCTCCCAAATTACTGCTTACATCAACAGTAACCCCATATCCCACTGTCACTTTAACTTTGCCTTCCCCCTTCTCTCCAAATCTCTGCTGGCTTCCCAGCACCAACCTCAGCAGCTCTTCCCTGCCGCAGACACAGTCTGCAGAGGAACCGGAACACTGCTCTAGTGGAAGGGGTCCCTGGCACAAACACACAGCAATGTTAAAAGACTATTATTGAGACAGCACCAGCTCCTCAAAATCAGGTGACTTCCAAATTCGTGCTGCACCGACTCCCCCACCACCCCAAAGGACCCCAGCCCCGCTGATGTACACCGAGGGTGTGCGGTGGGCACGGGCTGGTGAGCAGCTTGGCCGTGCCTTACTGCTCCGTATAAAAATTAACAAGAATACGAGCATTTAAAGGATCATCTCCCAGCTCCTCCATTGGTAAATGCACATGGACACGGAGTCTTGAAAATACGATGCGCCCTTAAGCTTAAGATGGACGGGGCAAGGAGTGAAGAGGCAGAAGTCTGGCACAAAGTGATGCAACAGATGTTGGAGAAAGTTTCAGATTTCAACAAATCTTAAACAACTCTGTTTCAGAGAACACGAAAAAAATGCTCATTTGGAAGTATAATTCATACTAACATTCTGAAGTAAGATGGAGAGAAGTTTAAAATAGTCGGAACGGTTTTTGTAGATTCTGTGATGCCGCCAAAGCTCGAGCTCCGTCCCCCCGCTCACCCCCGTGCCATTGGCGGGACAGTGGGGAGCGGGATGGAGCGAGATGGCTTGTGAAATCCTTATTACAGCTCTCTTGTAAACCACCAGAAGACAAAGCAGACAGTTCCAACTAGCAACAGCTGTTATTTTCCAATTAAAAAATCACAAGATCAAAATATTAATTTAAGCGGGTGTTTGGTTCGAGCAGCCACAACTACATTCCCTCGCAATATATTCCTTTTTTTTAAGAGAGGCTGTCGGGATGTCTGTGGCATAAATAATTTAACGTGACAAAACAGTTTATTGTCTGCTGCTGATATGCAAACAACTCCGCTCCATATTGTGCAATACTGTCTCAATATGTAATGAACTGTAAAGGATTTTCCTTTGGGGGAAAAACAAAATTTGTTGACATTTTTCCAAACATTTTACCTAGTCAAGTATTAGCTGAGTTAGACTTGGAGAAAGATTATCTTCTGCTATCACAGAAGCAAGTTAATAAAGTGACAATAACAAACTGATGTATCTGTCAAAGTTTATAGATAAGGATGTCAAGCTACAGGTTATCAGCCTACAGTACTGACACTCTTCATATATCACAGCCCCCCAACATGCACTCTGTCAGCATTGTTTATTTTCCGTCAGGAGTTAAATAATGACCATGTAGTAAAAATGCCTTGGGGGAACTGCTTTGTCTTACATACTGTTCACCTGTTTACTTCTGAGTAACTCTGGAGTTGCTTTTGTTTAATTTTCTGTTTGACCAGCTGGTATTTATCAACTTCAAATGGACTTCAGGTCAATACGCTGCAAAAATTTTTCCTGCCATTTTTACACTTGCTGCACACACACAGCTTGTGAAATGCTGACGAGAACACCTCCATCCCGAGCCCACTGCCAAGAGAAGATGGAAAATGTCCACTGTACCCCTGGAACCGCATCACCACTGGAAAAGGAAGAGAACAGCCCAAACAGGAGGGGTTTGTCAAGGCTCCGGCATGGGAATCATACCCGTTACGTTCTGATCACCCCAGATAACCGCCTTTACTTCTTCCCACTGTTACTCTGTATTTTACTTACAGTACTCAAACCTGGCTATCCACAAAAAGGCAGGAGATGTTATGTGGTTTGGTTTTTTTTTTGTTTTGGAGCAGTCAATGGCAGACGAGAACAGAAGCAAGTTCTGCTGAAGTTAGAGCTGAGGATGTGAAGGAATTTCATCCTACATACCTCAAGAAATTTCCATTTTCTTTCTCACATATATAAATAAATTAATCCTATAACAGCTATTCTAGAAGAAGTTACCAGAAGAGTTCAATTAAACAATGAAAAAATAGATCAAAATGTGAACAGAAAAGTAAATGCCTGGGTACAACCAGTAACAACATAAAGGGTTGCCACCTATTTTTTTCTTTTTTTTCTCTATATACCAGGCAGGGTGACTGAAAGATCTTATTCTACCAGAAATCACATTCTGTAACTGACAACTCTAATTGTCATATTTGACAAAGTAAAAAAGAATGGGAAAGATCATAGAATCACAGAATGGTTAGGGCTGGAAAGGACCTTAAAGACCATCGTGTTCCAACCCCCATGATGAATGCTTAATTCCAACACGTTTCCATTACTTTTCTTAAACCCGTTGTCCAAGTACAGATCTTAAGATATGGGCTGAGAAATAACATATTACACTAAAAATACTTGTTCTAATCAGCGGATCTTTCCTCCAACAACAATACATTTTACAGAAGAGAAGTAAAATAAAAAAGGCACATTTGGAATCTCCATTTATTCATGGCAGGGAGAGGGGAAGGAACTATGGGGGGGTGAAGGAGGGGGGAACAAAGCACCTTAAGCAGAAGTTGCTCATGCCACTTCTTCTCCCTTAACATTAAACTGGCCTCTCTAGGTACCAAATTTAGGGACATGGGTTTTACAAAGTTATGCGGAACTAGGGTATGAGGGCTTTCCTGCCCTCCAGTCCTATACAGGAGGGCAAATAATATGGACTTTGGACACAAAGACACTAATACTACCTAACCTGATACATCTGAGCACCCAGACCTTCAAGGAAGACTACAGACTAATTCTCCTGACCTTGACTTTATCAGTTAGAAAAGACAGTAATCTGAAAGAATAACAACTTTTTTTGAAAGCACTAACTTCTCATGAAGAACACTGCAGATGCAACGAACCATGAGACATCTAAATACACACTTGTAAATAAAAGCCTTTCTTTTGCAGTCAATTACAATACAAATAAATCATCATTCGTTCTATGATAGTCAGTTTAACTCAGACACCAGTGGGCAAAAAATGGGACAATTTACATAACTGATACTTTTAAATACAAGTATTACACAAAGGGCTCTGAAAAGCCAAGTACACAGCAGAGATCTGTGTGGCCCAGCGTCCATTCCACCTTGCATAGCGAATAAAGATTACCCATTTTCTTAAAAAGGTGTTATCAAACCCACCCCATTTCAGTCATGATTTACGTAGCGTTTACAAAAGGTGCTTCAGCCCCTTATTCTTTAGGATGACTGTGAAAACCCCTGCAATGTTTGCAAACCTTATTAAATAAGGCCGAATGGAGTAAGACACTAGAAGACCTCCAGAGCTTTGAGCTGGAAACTTTTTCACGAGAGCCCAAGCCTATTGTGTAAGAAGAGCCAGGGGGTGCTGAAGGAGTTGGTTGCTATGGTGGCATCTCATAAATCATCAATTATTGTCTGTTATTATGAAGGTGACAGCCTCATAAAGAGATTTGCATTTTCGGCTAATTTTAAGATTTTTTTTTTTTTTTCTGTAGACATCATTTGCTTTGTAAAAGAAATGTCATGACAACCATAGAACACTTAAGCTCGTTATCGGGTAGTCAGGCATCCGCTTGGCCCCCGTCACTTTGGCATTTGAGCGTCGTAGCCTCTTTTGCATTATTGAGTAGTTTATCTTTACAGTTCATAAATATATTTCTAAACGCGGGGAGGGCATAATAGGAGAAAGCGATGGAGGGATCCTGGTTGCCTGGGCAACCTAAACTGATCAATTCCCTGTCACTGTTTTAAAAGAGGCACCACTCTCCTGTGGCCCCCCAACTCATTACCCATGCAGGCCCTTCGCTAGCATGTTCGGCTTACAGATTAAAGCGGTTCATGCCTAATTTATCATTTAACATGTCCTCCCACATTTGTAGCGCCGTACGGAATGAATAACAACTTCACTTGTTTACAGCATTTTCAACTTAATTTCACTAATTAGTTTTGCAGTGGCAGGAACCGCAGAGGGCTGCTGCCGGTCGGTGCTGCCGGGCGCAGGCAGGGTGGGCAGCGCTGCCCTCCCCGTGCTGACGCTGGGCTTTGACCCCCCCGGACCCCTAGGTTCCCCTGCTAGTGTGGCAGGCGATCAATAGATATATATGTGTGTGCATGTGTGTATATATATATATCTCCCTTTTTTCATATTTATATCCTTTTTTTTTCAAAAATATTTAAGCAACTCAATGGTTTTTTGATGGGAGTGGAAGAGAAACAATGGAAAATGTGATTTAGTTTTCTAGTAGAATAATTCATACTGGACTGTATAACATTTGAGAAAAAAAGGTGGCGCATCTTCCCCGCAGAATGGACGCATGGGATGACACTCCACCAGCCACTGATGTCACCCTTCCAGTCAAGTTTCTACTGATTAGTTTAAAGAATATGACCAATTTTTACCCAAAATGAACTTTAAATGCTTCAACACAGCATTTATCGCATCCCAAGCACACGCCACTCAGATGTTCTTCTAGATCTTCGTGACCAGCACTTGTGGATGTCTCGGAAAACCCTTTCCCACTCTCTGTGGTCCTTAACAACACAGGAGAGAGCGTGAAACCTCTAAGAGGAAAACCAAAATGTGTTGGACCCAAAATGCTCTCAGCCACGACAGCAGCAACGACTCAGTCATCAATAACAAACCCACTTAAGGCAGGCAGCAATGGCAAGAGCCAGGATGCACCATCCTAACAGTGGGAATATTCTCACACCTTTCTGCTCCCAAGATCAATTCTGCAAAGTTTGCATATTCCAAAACACTTCATAATTTGAAATGGCAAAAAAAAAAAAAAAACAACCCCAAAACCTGTAAGATTGATCTCTGGCGATATGACAGGTTTCACGTTGGAGCAGGCAGGGATTTTTGGGTCTTTGGCAATATTGGCTCTCCCCCAGCCACAAAGGAGATGGTTTGACAGCCCCTGCCCAGGCAGCTCCTCCCTGTCACCACTGGTACAAAAGGGCTGCCTTCCCAGAACTCCTGGTAATCAACAGGAATTATACATCCCAAGAAAGTTCAAACCCTTCAGTGGGTCTCGGGGGGGTTTAGCGAGAGGGATCGAGGACGCGTGTCCAACGGCT
>NW_010122816.1:0-213 GCF_000699245.1 Pterocles gutturalis
AGGGGTGCGCACGCCTGTGGCTGTGTCCATCCCTTCGTGTGAGCGTGTCTGTGGCGAAGGTCCAAGGAGCAGCCCTGGGCAGCACACGGGGCGTTCCCTGCCCCGGCCGGACCAGCGGGCCGAGGGAAGAGCCAGGGCCTTGCAGCCTGAGCAGGGCGTGTGGCCGAGCTCAGGGGGCAGGAGCCCCCCCCGGCTCTGCCCCAGAAGAGCTGC
>NW_010122816.1:244-14651 GCF_000699245.1 Pterocles gutturalis
GCGATGTTGGAGTGGCCCCGTGTGTCATTGCCCCTCTGTTTCCCCCACCTGCCCCGGGGCTGGGGTCCCAAGTACAGCCCAGTGGGACAGACGCATCCTGACGCTGGGTGAGTGTTCAGCTCCGGGGAGGGAGCAGCGGATGATGAGCAGGAGGGTAAGGAAGTTGTTTTCCGTTTCTTTGTGCACCTTTCTGTGAGGCCCAAGCACCACACAGCCCTGCTGGGGGCCACATTCTCAACACATCTGTTGAAACACAAATTGCAGCACTTTCAGCTTGGGAACGAGGCACCGCAGAGCTACAGGCAAGACTGAGGGTCTGTGAGAAATGCACGTTCCAGGTGCTTGGCTAACAAGTTAATTAAACATCGGGATGTTGGGTTTTATTAATATGTTGCCCTCATGGATGCCACCCCAAGATTTAAAGGCTCAGGGATTTAAAGGTGTGAACTTGCAGGCACAGCTGTGCACTAAAACAAGCAGCGTGCAAGAGCATCGAGACAGCCCCATGAAGGCTTCTGCACTGTCAGGCTGGTAGCTCTCAAGTTTAATTTATACACACTCCCCGTATATATACATATTATACTGCTCCTAGTGAGCCACTGGGAAGAGGATATGAAAAGGACTGTGGGTTCAGTAGCAGGTACACCATGAAGCAGAGGCAGGTAATAGCCAGTTTATGTCCGAGAGATGAGTCCAACCATGGCCAGCAGCCAACGCACTGAGCTGCTGGTTTCCCTGCTTTGCGGGATGCCAAGTGTTAACTGCAGACTGCCATGAAACTGGGTGAACTTGCCATTTTCCTCTGCCACTACAAATGAGCCCACTTCTCAAGCAGGATTTTTACCACATGTAAGGTAAAAAAAAAAAAAAAAAAAAATCGGTGTGATTGCAAGGGCCTTTCTTGGAGCGCAATCACAAAACTTGAAAAGCGCATCTTGGTCCAGGCTGACTTTGAAAATTTGGATCTTGCTAAAAAGCAACACTTGAGGGCAGCACAGCACTATTAAACAGTCCTTGCTGCTCACCTCCTGCAGCTGCGTGAAAGGTGGACCCCTCACCAACCTCACAAGCACTTTTCTGCAGAAAACAACATCTGAGATGCCAATATCCATCGCAAACCAGCAAGAAAATGGACAAGATTTCCAGAAGAGCTGGATGGTACTTCTTGCTCCCAGATCATTGCGTTTCTCACAGAGAGAGTCCCAGAGCAGGGAGCCATAGGTGCACAGCAAACTGGATGCAGTCACTCCCATGGCCACACATGACACCAGTCTGGGACTGCGTCTGTGAGCATCTGCCACACAAGCAACAGCTTCTTCCTCTCAATGCGGGTCCTGCATAGTGCAGGCTGCACCGCAGCTCTGCACCACCTCCTGGCTGAGGGGACTAGTGAAAGGAGGCAGACACATTCAAAGTGGAAACTGGACAGCTAAAAGAAGCAGGTAACTGCAATAAAGATGACTGTTCGCTATCTTTTATACAACACAGAGCCCAGATGGGGGGCCAGGTTTGCTGAAGTCAAACAGCATTGACAGACCGGTGCCACTTCCCAGAGATCAGTGGCTCGCAGTGGTGGCAGTGAACCCCCCTACACTAAGCAAACATTTGCCAACAAAGGGATGAAACCATTCCTGATTCTCCAAAGCAGCAGAGATAAAACAGCAGGGAAATTTCTTTGCTGGTGTTCCAGCATGTTTTTGTGCTCTTTAAAGAAGCAGGAAGCCAGGAAGCTGGATGGTGTGGGACATCTTTTAATTGCCAGTAGTTATTCTTGAAATTATTTAGCATGGAGCTGAATGATGGTGCCTATTACCATTGTCATTTACAGGGACAGGCTCTCGGTAGTCATACAGACACAGACCTCTCGACCCCAAAACCCAGCAATAAAACAGAAGCAGAGGAACTCTCCTATCTAGCCTTAAATCCAGAGTCACAAAGGTGTCAGCATCAGCCGGGAGTTATGTGCAAAAGAGGTAAGAGCTAAAAAAACCCCTAAAGAACACCTAGGAAAGGCAGCTCCTTAGAGGTGCTGCCCTCCTTTCAGGAGACTGCAGCCTCCTGGACAATGTGTTCAACCTCCCAAAGGACGCTCATGTTCCCGATCCTGATGGTGATGAGTGCCCACCTGCCACTGTGGCCATGTGGGATGGAAATGGCTCCTGAGCCAAAAGCACTTATCCTCCTAAACCTAGTGAGGACAAGGCAGCTTTCACCTCCATCCCCTTCTTTAAATATCAGTCTATGTAGCTGGAGTAGCCTGAAAATTCCTGGGACTTCCAATACAGTGATATTTAATACACACATCCCTCCAAAGAGAGAATCCAGAGAGATTTTAGGCAGTGAGAGGAATGCAACCTCCACAAAAATAATTCCTAAATTTGCCATTCCCAAACCAACAGGCAAGAATTCAGGAGCACTCTTTCTTCATCCTCCCCATCCATCTGACCCAGACGATTGCTGTGTTTGTGCAAATGTCGTGTCAGAGTGCACTGATGGCTTTTCATTCCAAGTAAAGGAGAAGACGTACAAGAGCAGGAGCAAAGATGCTTTTGGGATAGGCACATGCAGCTCCTGCAGAAGAACTGAAGATCAGTTTTTCTAAGTTCATGGTAAAAGCCTGAGCACCTGCTCTGCAACAGATCTTTGAGAGAACTCACCACCCTGAGGTGATTGAAAGATATCAGCTACCCTAAGGCTAAAAAATAAGTCTCCTCTTTGCTGTAGGGAGCAGGACAAATGGATCACTACAAGACTGTGAACCTCCCTCCCTGCTCAACCTTGGACCTGCCTCATTGTTAGTGGATGGTGGTGGACCTTGGACCTGCTCAGATCACCTTGCTGAGGTGTGGTGTCATTGCTGCTCCCTATGGTTCTGCCCTGGTTTCAGCTGAAACAGACTCAACTTTCTTCACAGTAGCTAGTAAGAGGCTGTGTTTGTATTTGTGCTGAGGAGAAGGTGATCACACACTGATGGTTATAGCTGCTGCCAGGACAGTCAAGGACTTTTCAGAGCTTCTCTGCTGTGCCCGCATCTACAGGGGCGGGAGAAGCTGGGAGAGAGCACAGCCCAGTTCCCAGATTAGGATTCGACCTCAGGTTTAGGACTGAGACCCAAATTAGAATCGTAGAATCACAGAGTGGTTTGGGTTGGAAGGGGCCTTAAAGATCTTCGAGTTCCACCCCCTGCCACGGGCAGGGACCCCTCCCACTAGCCCAGGTTGCCCAAAGCCCCATCCAGCCTGGCCTTGAACCCCTCCAGGGATGGGGCATCCACAGCTTCTAAAAAAAACTTGCCCACTGCCTCGCCACCTGCTCAGGAAAACATTTCTTCCTAATATCTCATCTAATAGATATCTGCCCTCCTTCAGTTTATAACCATTGCCCCTTGTCCTGTCACTACACTCCCTGCTAAAGAGTGCTTCCCCATCCCTCCTGTAGCCCCCTTTAGTTACTGGTAGGCTGCTATTAGGTCTCCTCGAAACTTGCCAATGATATATTCCATATCATTCACGTCATGCCCAGTATAGAGATGAGGATTAGTCTGGAAGTTCTCTCTCTCTCCAGGTCATCTTTTTGTCACCCCTCTCTCAGGGTTGTCTTGCTCTCTTGGTCAGCTCTCAGTCTCTCAGGCACTCAGGCTCTTATCTGTTTCAGGATTGAGGTTTTGGGACTCTCTCTGCTCCGGGATCGTTAGCTGGGAACAGGCTGAGCACTGGCCATCGGGTGGTGAGCAGTATCGCTGTGTATCACTCATTTGGATATATTGCTATCATCATTATTATAATTATTATTATGAGTTTTGTTTAGTTATTAAATTGTTCTTATCTCAACCCACGAGTGTCCTTCCCTTTACCCCTTTAATTCTGCCCCATCCCTGGGAGCAGGGAGGGTGAGTGAGCGGTTGTTGGGGTGTTTTGCTGCTACCCAGGGTCAGAGCTCCAACAGGCTCACCTATGGGTCTGCTGCTCCCTAATGCGTCTCCTTGATCCTGAGGGCAGAGAAAGAGTTTCTCAGGATCTGCAGCAGAGATGTTGAAAAAAAACCTTTGTCCAGACCACCCTGCTGCTGGTGGAACTGGTGGCTGTGACTGGTATGGTCTTTAGCTCTTTGAGGTCTGAATGCCTGGGACCCAGCAACACCACCGCAGAGCTGGCGGTAAAGCTCGGTTCCTTGCCACATACACCTTCCTTGAGTGGAGAAGCAGTGGAGGGAGGAAAAGGTAGGGCAAGAGCAGTGCCAGCCACCTCTCACTGCTGCACCCGGCCTGTCCATGAGTCACCCCTGTGCCTCTGTGCTTGCTCTGGTGAGCTGGGGCTCGCAGCCTGTGCCAGGCACCTCTCCGTGATGGTGCTTGGGGGGCTCAGGCTGAAGATGCCTCAAAGATGTCCCCTAAACCTGCTCATCATCCCTCACAGCCCGGGCAGTCCCTGTGCATTTGGCTCCAGGTGGGGGCCAGTACCTGTGCCCCTTGCACACCCTGACCTCCTGTGGCACCCACGGAGCACGGGGCATTGCTGGAGCGAGGCCGTGCCTGGGCGCTGTGTGATGATCAGGGATGTCTGAGGCTTCTGGCCCCTCATGGCTGTGGGCACAGTGGCGATGAGGGCACGGCACTGTGGGGGGACACCACTGCCCTGCTGGTGCATGCCAGCAGTGCGCCAGGCTGTGTCTGTGCTGCCGACACCCTGCGGCACCTTCAACCATGCCATAAACTGCGGAGTCCTGAGTCAGGTCTGGTGGGGAACGCTGCAATTAGTGCAGAAACTCAGCTGATTTTGCTGTTAGGGAGCTTGAGGGGAACCTGGTTATCCTCTGTTTGCCAGCTTGGGCAGCAAGCTTCCACTTCTTCTGAGGTTTGATCTTCCTGCCTGTGATTCACTCTGCTAGCAAAGGCTTTCACCTTCCTGTTCGCTTGGCCCTGGCTTTGCCCTTGAGCAGTGGCAGGAGCTGAGCCTTTGGCTGGCAGCACAGTTTCTGCTGGAACAAGGTTGCTCTGTCGGGTTTCCTCAGGGCTGGTGGCTGTCTTTCTGCCTCTCCCCTGCTAATATGGGCTGAGCTAATCGGCCGCCTTCAGCCCAACCTGACCGAAGGCAGCGATGGGCCAGATAAGAAGTGCCCATATGGGAGGGGAGCAGGGAGTCAGGAGACCATGCTCATGCCCCGTGAGGATCCCCACGGGATTTGAAGGTGTAAACCCTCAGGGTCTGCAGCGGCACTGGCTTTGCTGCTCATGCAGCTGCTTCTGTCTGTGCCCGTGTTGCTGAGCTCAGCCCTGATTTCAGCAGGTGCCCAGTGTTTGCTCTGTGCCCTTGGGAACGCTGCTCCGGAAGAGGAGGTGGGTGATCAGGACCCACATCCACCTGCCCACACCCCAGGGCCAGACCTCTTGGGTGCAGCACTCTGCTCCCTGCACCCAGGTGTGTGGGTCTCCAGCCGCAGGCTGGGGGTCTCTCGCCTGCAGCAGCATAGCTCTCCCTGCTCCTGCTCTGGCCAGCACAGCACCAGGCACTCAGAACATCCTGGAGGCCTCAGCAGAGATCCCCAACACCTCTGCAAACCAGCAGGCCAAGAGGAGCTGGCTCTTTGCAGTGGCCTTTGCTTTCACAAACCCTCCCTTTAACATCTGTCATTTTTGTCTTTTGCACAGATGCAGTACCCAGAGATTAGGCTGCCAATTAAAGTTTTATTGAACCCAGACATGGATTCCACTTTCCAGCCCCAGAGGGATCAGCGTGCAGCCAGACCTCCTCTGTAAGCTCGCCGGGGTGGAGGTGGGGAGAGGCATCTCCCACCGTGTTCTCCCAAGTGTGTGAAAGATGGAGGCCTGATATTCACCTGGGCTGCTCTGCTCCAAGGCAGCTGCCAGGTAAGACCAGGTTTATCAGTGGAAAGAAAGCTCGAGAAGAAATGAGCTGTTTCATGAGTGGCTTTAAATGAGAGAGGAATAAGCTGTAGCTGATCCCTCTTTACTTGGGGTTGCACGGAGGGTGAAAGGTCTCAGCACAGAGCATGCTTCCAGGCCAGGAGAGTGGTACCAGCCTGCGAGGGTTAGCAAGTGCTGTCCTGCAGGGCTCACAGGGCTTGCAGGTGTCCCTGGAGCCTTGCCACACCAGCACTGCACCCTCAAGGTGCTCACTGGCCTTGGGCTGCCTATTGTTCAGCAGCCTGGGCAGGTCCCAGGGCCCTTTTGAATCCCAGAGGCTTCGAAAGATGGTTAAGGAGCTGGGCTATAGGCTCTCTGTGCCTCAGTTTGCCCCCTGGGCTTGACAGTGCTGCTGGGGCTCCTCGGGCAGCTGTGAAGCGCTTGGTTCTGCAGGCTGCACATGGCTGAGCCGCGGTGGCTGGCAGTGGCTGACTGCAGGGTGAGGGTTTTCCAGGCTGCCTTCTTCCCAACAGAAATTGCAGTAATCCAGGCTTCCATCCCGCTGTTCAAAATAGTACATCCAGGTTCTTCTCCTGCCACTCCGAGGAGAAACCTCGGTGCTGTGGCTCTGCTGCTGAGATGAGCCCAAGGAGCTCTTTGAGGAGCAAACCAGGCTGAAGAAGCCCTGTCATGTCAGAGAGCTTTGCGCTGCCCTTGGAGGCAGTGCAGTCAGGCTGCTCTTAAACCAGGCTCCCAGCAGCATCTGCTGTTGTGCCAGGTTGCCCAGTAGAGCTCCCTCTCACCTGCTGGAAGCCCCATGCACACAGCCCCCCACCAGCACCAAAGCTGTTGTACCACATACATGAAGAAGTGATGACACAAATGTCCAGATTTTTGGTTTCTCTCAGGATTGCTGCTCGGGCACCGCTGCTGGCCAGGCTGGGAGCCTGCCTGGGGCACATGTCTTCCTGATGAAGAGTGAAGCGTCGGCCCGTGGTTTTTCCCAGCTCAAGTACATGCAAGTCGTCCAAGAGTGTTCAAGCATGACCATTCCCTTGGAAGCCATGGGCAGAGGAAAGCACATTCAGCATTTTTGGGATGGGAGCTGCAAGCACAGATAGGTATCAGGGTAAAAAAGGAGCCAGGCACCCAAGGGCAGGAAGTGGGGGTGTGGGCTCGGCCCCAGCCTGTGCCCACTCAGCCCTTCCCATCAGCATCTCTCCCTGCTGGGTGAGCCTGCTCAGCCACAGACACTTTCACCTTGGCCTGGGAAAGAAACCCAGTGCCCTACCGTGATCCCAATGTCCGTGGTTGGCTCTGTTCTCTTGGCAGGTTTTGTTACCTTTGCAGTGCATCGCGGCCCTTGCACAGGCAGTGCGTGCTCAGACCAGTGGAAGCTGGGCTCCTTGGAAGGAGCAGCTTGCTGGGTGCTGCTGGCAGGAGCCATGTGGCAAGGACATGGTGAGGATGGGCAGTGATGGTCCCAGCACAGATCCTGAGCTGCACTTAGAGAGATCCCACACCTGGCACCAGACAGACCGTTGGCCAACAGGTCCAGACAGAACTTGAGGGACACTAACTACATGGGAACAATAGTGGCAGGGAAGCTGGCTTAGCTGGAGATCCACCAGTGCCCACAAAGAGAGTCAGGAGCATTCCCTAGGGTGCTCTTGTGTGTCTGGCTGCAGGCAAAGCCACGCTGGGAGCTGTGAGTGGGGCCAGGAGGGAGCCAGGCACAGCGCTCTTGTCACCATCCTCAGCCATGTGGCGAGGTCACCTCCTCTGGGCCTGTGGACTCTGCTGTCCCCTCAGGGTCTCCATGGCTGGCCCAGAGGATGGTCACGGCTGTGTCTGGGCCCTTGTGCTGGAAGTTCAGGCTGAAGGCAAGCACCTGGGGCCTCTCAAGGGACCTCGTCCTTCTGCCAAAGTCCTGGGAGCTGGGATGGACCAAAGGGATCCCATCCCCCTAGGGATGCTGCAACATCAGAGGGTAACAAGCCAACTGAGCTGCCTCCTGCCCGCCTTTCCTCCCAGGGCAGACCTGGCTGGCTAGATCCTCCTTCAGCTCTTGGCAAAAAAGGAAACTGAGGCATGGAGCAGTGGGCACACAGCTCTGGCCCCTGCTCTGTGGCCACAGCAAAGCTCCACCATGGTCTCTGGCAAGCAACAAGCCCTGAGGCCAGGCACACAGCTCTGGCCATGCTGCATCTCTCGCGCTTGGCTGCCCAGGGGACCAGCTGGGTTCACTGCCCCATGGCCGGCCCAGGTCATGCAGGGCACCTTTGGGATTTTGCCCTTCCCAGCTGGGAAGGCTCCTGCCAGCAGCCCAGCATGGGGACTCTATTTCTCTTTATCAGGGAGTGTAGTGATAGGATGAGGGGGAATGGTTATAACCTGAAAGATGGGAAATTTAGATGAGATATTAGGAAGGAATTTTTTCCTGTGCGGGTGGTGAGGCAGTGGCCCAGGTTGCCCAGAGAAGCTGTGGATGCCCCATCCCTGGAGGGGTTCAAGGCCAGGCTGGATGAGGCTTTGAGCAGCCTGGGCTGGTGGGAGGTGTCCCTGCCCATGGCAGGGGGGTGGAACTGGATGATCTCTAAGGTCCCTTCCAACCCAAACCATTCTGTGATTCTGTGATTCTATTTCTCAGCTGCTTGCTTGGCCCTGGCAGTCCCTTGGGAGTAGGCTCCGTCCCGCACAAGCTGGGTCTCTCCAGCAAGTGTGGCCTTATGTGGGGTGCCCTGGCACTGGGGCTGGCTCGGGTGCAGTCCCTTTTTTCAGCCTAGGTCCAGGCAGATCCTGGAGGAGCATCTAGATGGGCAGAGCCAAGAAATCATCTGTCTCGGAGCCACACTGAGCAGAGCTGCTGCAAGTCCTCTGCTCTGCTTCTGCCTGACGACATGGGGCGGGTAGGGAGGGCTCAGCTTGCTGGGCTCGTCGGGGGTACCTCACCCCCAGGCACGGAGGGCTGAACAGCCCAACAGGTGATGTCTTGCACCAAAAACCCCATGCAAGTTGTCCCAGGACTGCATCCTGCCCCTTTCCCAGGGCTCCAGGAGGTCTGGTACAACCTTTGTGGCTGGAGAAACACTTCTGTGGAGGGCATGGGAGGAGCGTGGGCACGAAGGGCATCAGCAGGCACCACAGATGGCTCTCAGCACAAAATTCCTGGATGGAGCAAAGGCAAGGAGGTTTCCTGAACTGTGGGACCACCAGATACCAGAGTTCCTCAGGCCTGACCTCCTCTTCTTCCACCTCCGCATCCCGAGTGGGTGGAAAGTGAGGACGTTTGTGCACAGCGGGTCCATCAGGCTGGAAGTCCTGTGCACTCCTTGTGCCTGCAGAAGCCATTGGATCAGCCAGGAGACGCCGGCTGGCCGTGTTGGACCCAGCACACATGAACGCACTCGTGGCTGGGGCTTCCAAAGCCCCATCCAACACCACAGGATGTCCAAGGGCAGACTGCACATTGCACTCAAGATTCAGGATAATGCAACTTGCTCTGGAGGAAAACGCTTTGTATGATATGAATCAAAGCACATTAGAAACCCAGCGACCCACGGATTAATATATGAGATATACATAGCAAGGAAAAGGGGAAGCGTGTCACAGGACTGTGGTTTGAGTCAGCAGTTTCCAGTAAACATGATGCACAGGAGGTTTTGGTAGGCAGTTCCGGGAGGAGGTTGGGGGTCGCTGCCATGGGCAGCACTTGATGCAAGAGGAAGGGGCTCGGGGAAGGGGAACTGGGAGCCCCAAGGCAGTGGTGTGGGGCTGGGCAGTGCCGGTGCTTTAGAAGCAGTCGCTTCGCAGAGGCTGCGGCAGGTCTGACTCACTGATCTGGAGATCGAGCTCTGTGGAGTGGAGGGTCGTGGACGGGGTGTGGGGCTGGTTCCCCTCGGACAGGGCGTACTCCTCCTGCTGCTGCCGCAGGTGCCAGAGGATCTCTCTGGACAAGAAGTGGGTCTCTGCTTCTCCTGGCTCTGGAACAGAAATAAGACAAAACTCACCTGGTCTGGGCAGGGAGCGGAGTCTGGGAGATGCCCCAAAATATGCAGAATTTCCTGAGAAGTCAAACTACAGTTCTTCTTCCTTTCTGCACACCAGAAGAAAGCAAATAAAACATAGAGTGCAGGAAGGAGAGTAAAATGCAGGCACCACGTGCTGGATGCCCAGCAGTGCTTATTGTGACGGGAACTGCCTCGCTGGATAGAAATGCTTCTCTCCATCAGGGAGAGCACTGAATTTCCTCTGAAAATCAACGAGATTCATTTCAGCAAGAAGCAGCGAGCTGTTTTCAAGCCCTGCTGCTCTGCTGTAGGTGAGGAGAAGGGAAATGAAAGGAAGAAGGGAAGGCCTCACTCCTTTCCATCCCCTGCTAGGAGGAACCACTGGTCCAGTGCATACACCAGTGCCTGTCCCAGTGCTGGGGGGGCTTGACAGCCCCAGCCTCTCCCAGGAGAATCAGCAGTGAAGCTCCTTCTCCTGGAAGTCTGCTGTTGTATTTAATCCTTGAGGGAGCTTTCTTGCTGCCCAGCAGAAGACTGCTTGTCTCAGGGGCCTTTGGGGACTTCAGCAGGGACCAGATCTGCCACCATCCTTCCCCGCTCAGGAGGATCGCTGTCCGCCCTGCCACAGGGACCCCCGTGCCCGTGCGAGTGGGGATATCAGCCAAGCGCTGCACAGATCCTGCCAGCCTGCCCTCCTTCACCCTGATCCAAGGTCGCTCGAGGGGCTGGGGAGCACAGCCACTGTGCTGGGCACCCCCGTCCTCTTCCCCTCCTCACTCACCCTCGTAGGCGATGAGCCGGTAGGTACCCGCGCACTCCTTGGAGCCTCTCAGGATCTCCTCCAAGGTCCTGTAGAAAAGCTTGGCCTGGTCCAGGCGCTCCTCCCGGCTGAAGGCAGCACATTCATCCTGGGACATGGCGTAGAGGGACTGCAGCGGGGTGGCGTACTCCACCGCGCAGTGCCAGAGCTGCAGGGACAGAAGAAAAAGACACAGGGGCAGGAGGACTGAGCACCCAGCAAAGGGCTGCTGGGGGACCCTGGTGCTGGGCACAGCCCTCGAGACCCCTCGGCGGCTCTGTGGCCTGTCCTGCACTGGTGCTGTGTGCTGGCCCACCAGGACAGGTGACGGGGAGGCACCCTCTGTCAGGGGGTGCAGCGACAGCACGAGGGGAACAGCTTTAAGCTGAAAGAGGGGAGATTTAGATGGGATATCAGGAGGAAGCTTTTTCCTGTGCGGGTGGTGAGGCAGTGGCCCAGGTTGCCCAGAGAAGCTGTGGATGCCCCATCCCTGGAGGGGTTCAAGGCCAGGCTGGATGAGGCTTTGAGCAACCTGGGCTAGTGGGTGGTGTCCCTGCCCATGGCAGGGGGTGGCGCTGGATGGTCTCTAAGGTCCTTTCCAACCCAAACCATTCTGTGATTCTAACATTCTATGACAGGGACACTGGTGGTGGCCCTTGTGTCCCTCTGTGCCATGTGGAGCAGGGAAGGATCCACTGTCCGGGCAGGATGCAGGTACCGCCGTGCCCCGTGTGCCGAGTGGGCTCCGGGAGCTGCCTGCCTCCTGCAGCGCCCCGGGGCACAGCCACCGGCTTTGGCAGAGCTGCAGCCTGGGGAGTGATTTTGCCCATGGAGACAGCCCTTGTCGGTGTCTGATCACACCTTCCTGGTGGCTGTTCTGCCAGAGAAGATGTCTGAGCATCCTGATGGAGAGCAGGAGGATGGAGAAGAGGATAAACGCTGGCGAGGTGAATGCACAGCTAGAAGGAGGCTGATCAAACAAACGAGGAGAGATTCGTTAAGGCCATAAAAATTCCAAGGAGGAGCAGGGTTACTGGAAAGCCTTATACCAGGGAGACAGGAAAGTTGAATAAAGTGTACTAGAAGGAAAAGCGAAGGGATCCCTGGTTAAATGCAGTCGCCCCAGGGAACCAGAGCAGGTGCTGAGGGTGGGAGCTGGTATTGCTGCCGTGCACGCGTCCCCCAGTGCCTGGGCAGCAAGCGGAGGGACAGGTTCTACTGACAACACGCAGTGGGTCAGGATGGCCCAGGCTGCAGAGCTGGTGCTGAGTGACTCAGCAGGAGACTGGCAGATGGAACACAGCATCAGCGCCTGCATTTCATCAGGGAAAACCCGCCACTGACTGTACTTCCCCAGGAGCAGGGCCAGGAAGGAGGCTCTGGCGTCCCTGCAGGCAGGGCTTTAAGAGCAGCAGCTCAGCGTTCAGCCACCATCAAAAGGCAAATTAGGGGGACCCTGGTGAGAGCATTGCTCTGCCTCCATCGCAGCTGTGTCAGCAGGACCCGGGTTTTCCCTCCCCCAAGGGTGCAGGGGCAGGGGTCCGTGTGCCTGGAGATGTGGAAGGAGATGAATGCAATCTGAGACGGAGGGATTTAGGGCTCGTCAGCCCAGAAAAGAGGTGACTGGGGATCGGGAGAGAGTCAAATTATATCATGACTCACATGGACATTTTCAAGCACCTCTTCACAACAGAAGGAAATATTCATTCATCCCATGGGAAATCACGCTGTGGACCCCACAGCTGCTTTTTTTTTCTGTTCAGTTTTCTGCTGTTTTCCAGACTTAAATCAACTCCAGGAGGGGTTAAGTGAGCCCAACATCCCTGCAAGGGCTGAGCCTGGGAGGAGGCAGCCAGGAGGAAGGGGTGCAGGTGGCCGGCAGGGATAGGACCTCTCGAACTCACAGAAGCCTGCTGACAGCTTGGAGCATCTAATAGGAGAGGGATTGCTGTCCTGCCCTTGTAGCCAATTCTAGGCTGGGATCTGAGGCCAGGAAGACCCTTAGGCTGATGCGTCCTGCCTGCTCTCCCGATGCTGCCCGCAGTATACCTTGTTGTCTTTATCCCTGATTGTGTAGAGGCTGTGTTTGTAGACCCTTTTTTTGGTGCCAGCTCGGGTCATGGTGGTTTCAGCGAGGTCCATCAGGTACTGGATATTGCTGTCAGCTTTCTCCAGGTCATCATAGAAGTCACAGCTCAGAGGGACCAAGATGTGGAGCTTCCAGGTCTCCCTGCATGCCAGCACGTTGGGGTTGGCTCTGCTGAATTCCTCCATCGACTTTTTCACCCCTGGTGGAAGAGAGCATCGGGCAGAGGTGCCTGGCGTGAGTCCAGCTGCTTTCTACCTTGCTCCCTGTTTCCCTGCTAACACTGTAAATGTGGGAGGATTGTTATTAGGAGCTATTTCTATCTGTAGGCATGATCACGCAGGGAAACAGCTACGTACGTGGCAGGACTATTTTTAGGTACCCAACATAATAAGACCAGGCAAGCCCATGAGCGACATTCTGCTTGGACCTCTCGGACATCTCAGACATTTCCACTGCTGAGGGCTTCTGTGGAGAGAAGGAAAGAGAGAACAGTAGTGATGGAAGCAACAGCCAGGCTCTTCTGCAACAGTCGGCTCTCTATGGGGATTGGAGAGCAGCTGCCCTCTCCAGAGAGATCTGGAGAGCGAGGAACCCCGCTGCCCCCTTCCACAGCCACGCCGGGCAGCGGGGCCAAGAGCCCTCGATGGCTTGTGCAGCCCCTGCAGATGAGGAAGCTGATGCTGGGGTGAGCCGGGCACTTTTCTGGCTGCACCCTCCGTTGGGGTCATGTGTCCCAGTGCAACCTGTGCATCTGCCAAGTGCTTCCAGCATGCAGGAGGAGACATCCCAGCGCCTGATGGTGGGATTTCCAGGGCCACCGGTGGCCCGTGCCAGCTCTGTGTGTTCATTTGGGTGGAACGGGGTGTTCAGTCCCCACAGGCACCCGACGGCTGCCCTCCCCAAAGCCCTTCTGTAGCCTGTGTGACCCCGCTCCCCTTCCAGCTCTGCTGGGGTAGAGCTGAGCCCTCCCAGTGCCACAGAGGTACCTGGAGCGGGGCTCTGCTGCCCACAGCATGCCTCATAATTAACCCTTTGGAGACCACACAGACAACCCTTTCCCCTCAAGCAGCAGCTTGACTGACAGATTTAAAAATACCCGTTTTGTGTGTCAGCAGGGCTCTGGGCGTCCTGCCAGTGCCTCGGGGTGGCTGCACTCATTAAAAGGCAGCACAGCCCTCGTGCTGGCACGCGCAGCAGCACGAAGTGAGGAGATCAGCTCTTCATGCTGAGCTAATGAGAGCATCTCTCCCTCTGTGGGGCTGTGCATGGGCAGGCCATACATGCAGGGGCTGCACAGAGCCTGGCCACGTGCCCCCACGGCTGCTAGGGGCTGCTGCTGCGCTCCCCGGCATGCCCGGCCCGCTGAGAGGTGCTGGTGCCTTACGTGGAGCCCCAGAGCGAGGACGAGGAGCTGGCACAGGCTGGCCAGGACGAGGTGGAGGCCGAGCGCCTGCCTGTCTTCATTGAGAAGAGCCACGTAGGCTGAGCCGCAGACGAGCAGCATGGGCACGTGCCAGCGCAGGGGTAAGCAGGCGTTCAGGACCCTCCAGAAGCTGCCGTGGTGCCTGGGAGGCAGAGAAGGAGACAGGGGACGGGCTGGTGGCTGCCCGCCCGCCATCCCCATCTGCAGGCACAGCCACTGGCCA
>NW_010122816.1:14682-15900 GCF_000699245.1 Pterocles gutturalis
CGCTGGTGACCTCCTAAAGCAGCGTGGAGCCAGGGAGCCCTGTGAGACCCTGTGCAGTGCACCCCGGGACCCCAGCCCAGGAGGGATGGGTCTCCTGCAGCACCCGTGGGTCCTGGAGGGGAGATTTCTTCACTGCAAGAGTGATCAGGCATTGGAACAGGCTGCCCAGGGAAGTGGTGGAGTCACCATCCCTGGAGGGGTTCAAGAAATGTGTAGATGTGGTGCTTCGGGACATGGGTTAGTGGGTTGGGTGGTGTGGTGTTGACGGTTAGCCTTGATGATCCTTGAGGTCTTTTCCAGCCTTAATGATTCTGTGATTCTGTGTTGCTCTGGACAGCAAGAGGAGGTTATCTGCAGCAGCCCCGTGCCTTCTGGCACTGGATGGTGGGGGAAGCTGGGGACTGAGATCTGCTCCCAGGTAAAGGGCACACTAGGGAGCTAGCACAGAGAGAAGAGGGAGAGGTTCAGAGACGGATGGGGGAGCTGGGCAGGCAGGAGGAAGGAAAGGAGGAGGAGGAGCTGAGAAAGACACAAGGCTGATGGAGGGCAGCGTGTGCTGCTGGGACACAGTAGACCATTGCCACAGAAGGCACACATCAGGGTAGAAACAAGAAGCAGATCCCTCCTGACACCCAGAGGCTGCTGTGCCCTTGTCCCCGGGGCAGCCAGCCTACCCCCGCCGGCTCACCTGGACTGGAGGTGGAAGATCTCCTCGGCCAGGTAGCAGGTGCCCTTGAGCAGCTCCCAGATCTGCAGGGCTGCGAAGTGGGAGGTGAGGCCGCGAGCGATGGGCACGAGGGGCTCCCCGGTGAGGTACAGCGCTGCGGCACACAGAGCCAGGAGCAGGTACGCGGCACGCTGCGCTCGCCCTCCCCGGGCCTTGGGAATGAGCACGGTGCTGGGGTGGCTCGGCCACCGCGATTCCCGAGACATCTGCAGCAAAGAGTGGGGGTCAGTCCCCAGCGCCCACAGCAGCGCCGTGGGGAGTGGAGAAGGGGGGGACATGTGCACATCCAGCACTCACTTAGCACCCCAGAGCAAACCACCGAGCCGTCCCTTCCTTTGCACGTGTCTGAAATGCTGCTGCTCCAGGGGAGGTTCCCTCGCACACTGCCCAGGCCACCTCAGCGCTGTCCCCTCTGCCCAAATGGGGCAAGACGGAGCCTGGGTGGCCACCCAGCTCCCAAAGAGATGCCAACCCTACGCCAGCCCTCCCTG
>NW_010122816.1:16001-16277 GCF_000699245.1 Pterocles gutturalis
CTGTGTCAGTGGGGTCTGTGCTCCAGCCTGGGCAGCTGTGGCTCTTCTTGGGGGCTGCTGCTGCAGGCAGAGACCCCCCAGAGCTTTTGCACCATACAGGTGTCTGGTACCACGGGTGGGGCTGCAAGGTTCCCAGCACCGAGAAAAATGAAAATGAAAGGACCTATCACAGCTGCAGGCAGCCTGCAGAAAGCACCAGACCCCTCCCACGCAGGGCACCCAGGAGACCTCCCAGCTTACAGGAAATCCAGGCACTGGGCAGCGCTGGGTGGATGC
>NW_010122816.1:16303-20212 GCF_000699245.1 Pterocles gutturalis
AACCTCTGGAAAGTCCCCAATGTATCT
Organism: Pterocles gutturalis; assembly: GCF_000699245.1. Taxonomy (NCBI): domain Eukaryota; kingdom Metazoa; phylum Chordata; class Aves; order Pterocliformes; family Pteroclidae; genus Pterocles; species Pterocles gutturalis. Next base: position 16,331 of record NW_010122816.1, read on the forward strand.
GCTGGGTCACAGTGGGGCTAAGCTGAGCTGGAATGAGGAAGGATACCAGAATTTATTGAATTTATTAAGTGCAGCAGATTTCAAAGATTGAATCTATTAAGTGCAACAGGTTTCCAGGGGCAAAACGGAAGCAAGTTCTTTCTAGCAAAGAGGGTGACTCACAGCACCCTGGATGCCCCCACCCCACGCAGCTCCAGGAGATGCTGGCTCAAGAGGCAGCGCCCGTGGGCACTGGCGACACAGACGGGGGCTTCCTGCAGCCGGGCCGTCACTGGCCCATAAGGTCCTCAAGCCTCTCTGGTCCCTGGTCCTAGTGACCACAGACCCAGAGCAGCCGAGCTACTCAAGGCTGCCTTTGATCCAGTTGTTGTGGCTGGGGGTTGCCCTCAAACCTCCTGGGGCCCTGTCCTAGCCGCGGAGTGCAGCAGCATTCCCATCCTAAAGGAAGGCTGACTTAGGGAACACACCCACAAGTCCACAGGATCGGGTGGGATGCACTCGGGGATGCTGAGGGAGCTGGCTGATACCCTGGGAAGGCTGCTCTCTGACCTCTTTGGGCAATCATAGCAGTCAGGAGGTTACTGGTGAGTAGGAGAAGGCAAATATCATACCTAGCTTTGAGCAGGGCAAGGAGGGCTTGGTGAGCTGCAGCCTGCCCAACGTCACCTCTGTCCCTGGGAAGGTGATGGAGCAAATCCTCCTGGCAATCACAGCCAAGCACCTGAAGGAAAAGAAGAGAACAGCCGTCAGGGATTTACAAAGGGCACGTCTCACCTGACCAACCTGAGTGCCTTCTGAGATGGGATAACCGGCTGTGTGGTCTCCTACAGCCTCCACGTAGGCAAACAGGAGCCGAGTAAGGGGGTGGCTGTCCAGAACATGCTTTGGATCCAACTGCTTTCTGCCCGGGAATGCCCGTGGGTGCAGGGAGGCTGCCAGCAGACCCTTGCAGTCCCCACAGACCTGCAGGCACCTCACTGGGGGTCTCCACAGGCTTCAGAGGAAACAGAGCACGAGGATCTTGATTCAGATGAGCCCACAGATCACGTTTAATTCAAGCGTTTGCAAACCCAAACAGTGGGAGGAAGGAATAGATGCCCAGAGAGACCGGCAGCATGCTACTGGTGCTCGTCACAAGGTTGTCACAGTCTGTTTTGGTGTTATTTTAGAAACCCAGCAAACCCACTTTACAGGACATCTGACCTGTGTTCCTAGACTGGGAAGGGCTTGTGGATAAAGCCAATGTCTTGTTTGCTTCGTCAACACAAAGGTCGGCTAAAACATCAAGTGAATCACTTCCTCCTCCTGTGCTAGGTTGTCCCAGCCAGCTGGGCTCACTCGCCAGCCCCGGCTGGCTCTCACAGGGGAGGAGGCTGCCCGGTCCCCAGCCCTCTTCTCGCGAGTCCCTGTGCAGATGGGGGCTCTCCTGCCCATGGAGCCTGGCCTCTTGCCTTCATTTCCACCTCCAGCACACTAACACCCGTGGTGTTTCTGCCTCTTTCACTTCTGCTCGGAGCCCGCCTTTGCCCTAACAGCCTCAGACCCGCCTTGTATGTAGCTGTTGCCAGGGTGCTGACTGCAGTAAAAAGCAGCACGAAGAGCCATTTTGTCTGCCAGAGCCTGCAGAAGCAGACAACAAGGCTGGAGGGAGGCGAGGATCGGAGCAAAGAGGAGTTGCATCTGCAGCTTGCAGGCCAGCTGCAGACGGGGACAAAATGAGAGCTCCCATGCTCTCAGCCACCTCACATCTCCTCCACACCACTTTGCTCTCGAACAATCCTTCCAGCCACCCCCAGCCTTTCCAGGCTCCCTGCCACGCTGCGGATGGGGCTGTGCTTGTGGGGTGCAGCCTGGAGCAGAGCTGTGGTGCCCCGGTCCAAGAGCCGAGCCTGAACTCCAGGAATGAGATTTGAATGTCTCCAGCGGAGGCTGGACACTGGTGATGTTTGAGCTTTCTTGGGAATGGAGAGCCCAGTGCTGCCCAGCGCCTCTGCAAAGCCAACAAGAAGCAGAAGCACCAAAGCTTGTCCTCCCTGGCCTTTGTCTAGCCGACAGTTTCCAGATTGTGCCTTGACTGAAGTTCCCTTTTCCCTCCTTGCTGTTATTCCCTCAAGGGGAGGGAACAAGAAGTCATGCATGATGCCAAAAGATTTTAGATGTATTAAAAAACCCGGCAGGTGACCTCCCCAGAGCAGTGCCATGGCACTTCCAGCCAGGCTAGCGCTGACACCTCTGTTTGAGATTTAGTTGGGCAAAGAATCAACTCTCTGTAAAGCAACCTGTAAAACGCACCTGTGCTGCAGACCCCACTGGGATCAGTGATTTCCCACCCTAGAGGTTTTTAAACCACTGGTGTCACAGGCAGTGTAAACCCCTCAAGTGCCATGTGCCATGGCCTTTTACTGACCACAGAGCAACACGTGCATCAGCTGCTGCTCCCTGGATGCACGGGGCATCCTCACCTTCCCCACACCCCGTGTTCTGGGGCAGTGTCCCAGCAATGCATCCTTGGGACCCTCCTGATGCAGACAAATTGCAGCAAACCCACCTCGTGATGTCATTGGGGATGTCCATGGTCCCCTGCTGGGTAACTGAGTCACCAGCACCAAAACAGTCAGCACTGACCTCACGCCCCAGCCTGGGCATGCCGGTTTCCCCAGTGCTGCTGTGCTGCTGGGCCAGGGCAGCTCCGGGGCTGGGTGTTACCTCTGCAGCCTGCTCTGCGTCACCTTTCTGCACACCCAAAGGACCCTACAACATCCCTCTGAGCAGCTGCTCTATTTGTATACACCTGGGCAGAGATGTAGCAGCTTGTGGTCCAAACTGACTGTCCAAACCACCCATGGTTTAACCACGGTCCAAATGCAGCAAGAGCTCAGCTGTCTGCAGGGCCAGCAGAGGCGGCTGCAAAGGCAGGGAATCATATGAATCATAGAATTCCAGGTTGGAAGGGACCTCAAGGATCATCTGGTCCAAAAGCATGGTCTAGACTAGCTGGCCCAGCACCCTGTCCAGCCAAATCTTACAAGTGTCCAATGTTGGGGAATCCACCACTCCCCTGGGGAGATTATTCCAACAGCTCATTTTTCTCATAGTGAAAAATATTCCTCTTGTGTCCAGTCAGAATCTCCCCAAGAATAACTTGTACCCATTACCCCTCTCTTTTCCATGTGACTCCTTGTAAAAAGGAAGTCTCCATCTTCTATGTAGCCACCCTTTAAATACCGGAACATGGTGATAATGTCTCCCCTAAGCCTTCTTTTCTCAGGGCTGAACAAACCCAGCTCTCTCAGCCTTTCCTCACATGACAGGCTCCCCAGTCCTTTGATCGTCTTTGTGGCCCTTCTCTGGACCCTCTCCAGCCTGTCCACATTTTTTTTTGTATAGCGGGGACCAAACCACAGTATTCCAGGTGTGGCCTGACAAGCACTGGGTAGAGTGGGATGACTTCTTTATCTCTGCTAGGAATGCCCGTGCTGATACACCCCAGCATCCCACTGGCTTTCTTTGCCACAGCAGCACACTGTTCACTCATCTTCAGCTTGTTGTCCACCAGGACTCTCAGGTCCCAGCCTGTGCTGCACTCCTGGATTATGTTTTCCCAGGTGCAAGACCTTACATATGTCCTTGTTGAACTTCATAAGGTTCTTGTCAGGCCACTCCTCCAGCCTATCCAGGTCTTCCTGCAGGGCGGCTCTCCCTTCCGAACCATCCACTCTCCACTCAGTTTGGTATCATTGGCAAACTTCATCAGGGTACACTTGGTCCCATCATCCAGATCCAGTATAGAGGTGAGGACCCTCTGGAAAATCGGCCCTTTTGGTTCCGGATCTCTTTGGCTCCGGGTCATCTCGCTCCAGGTGGTCGCTCTCCCAAGGCCTT
>NW_010122816.1:20574-30394 GCF_000699245.1 Pterocles gutturalis
TCCCCCACAGGCAGGCTGCCCAGTGACAGCTTTACACTGGGGTGCCTGTGGGGACGGGGCTCGGATGCCGGGCTGGTGTTAAAAGCAGCGTTGGTCCCTTGGCTGTGCCGCTGGTGTTCTCGGCGCTGCAGTTGCACCAGCAGTGCACCGCAGAGGTCCTGCACACCAGCAGAGCTGGTTTTCCTGCCCACCCCGGCAAAATACAGTGCTCTGCAGTATGCTGTGTTGCACTGGGCTGTGTGAACCGGATCACCCTCTCCGATGCACTGAGGAGCCACCCGTGTCCTGGTAAAATCTTGCAGAAGCAGGCGAGCTGCTTCCTCCAGCTCCCAAGCATGTGTTGTTTCTCGTTCAGCAAAGTGGTTTCGTTGCAGGACAAAAGAGGCGACAGTCAGGGAGCCGTCCTGGACAAAGGATTTGGCAATTGCCTCCATCTCCAGGTCATGCATGGTCCCGATCTTTGCTCACAAAGTCCACATGGAGATGGGACACATTTCCAGGGATGTGTCTTTGCCTTGCCCTGACCCCAGGCTGTGACCCCTCAGCAATGAGGAGTTTAAAATCCCGACAGCGGCATGGATCATCCCTCCATCCCTGGGCCGTGGGGCTGCTCCGAGTGCTGCACGCCCCTTATCCATTAAGGCTCTTTCTTCCTTTGTGGCACCAGAACTTCCTGCCTAAGAGAGAGTGTTTATCCATTTAACAAACATCAGGGGAGCAGCCTGTGCTGCATGCAGTCATCTTTTGATCCCCTGTAACCTGTCAGCACCCGCAGTATCCTGTGGCACTGGGGCCCCAGTTACACATTGGATGGAGAAGTCATTTTGCCTGTTTGGAAGCTGTCGCAGGCTAGCGTTCTTTGGGGTGCCACTGTTCTTGCGCTGGGAGAGACGTGAACGTCCAGCCCTTTCCTCCTCCCCAGCCCGCTGATGGCTTTAGACCTCGGCCATCTCTTTCCCAGGCTGGAGGATCTCAGATACTCAGATATTCTTTGAAAAGAAGCTGTTTTCTTCTAGACTGTGCTGCTCAAATTGCTTTGAGTAGCTTCTCCAGCTCCCTTCCAGGTCTGACTCTTCCAGGTCACATGTGTGAAGCTGCCCAGATCTCAGCACAGATCCCTGGGGGGCTCCTGCTGGGACCCCCCACCCACAGACACGTGTACTCTTGCTCTCTGTCCTCCAACAGCCACGTCCTTTCCTGCCCTCTGTCACCCTGGCGCTGAGGCTGAGAAAGGGACGTGGCTGTCTGTGTCTCCCCTGGCTTCCCACCATGTGTCCCCTGGGGACCCAGCTGAGCTGAGCTGAGAAAAGTGAAACTGCAACGGAATACACGTCCGTGTGCACATGCTTTTGGTTGCTTTTGGTTTTCTTTTTACAGGTATCGTCCAGCCTGCAGGAGAAGCAAAGCTGGCTTTGGGGATGGAGCCCCCAAAAGCTTGTGACAGTGGGTGGCCAGTCAGCGCTGCAGTCTCAGGGACCCTGGAAAGCTGCTTGTGCCCTAACGCATCCTGACCCCCACCTCTGCAGCAAGGGAGGGGACAGTCTTTGCAGCCAGGATCCCGTGACTGGGGAGCCCCAGGAGCCAACAGAGCATCTTCTCATCCAGGCGTCAGAGCTCACGCAAGACAGCGGTGCTCACCTGAACATGCTTTTCAGTGACGGCGTTCCCCCTTCCCCTGCAGCAGAAGGCTTGCAGCTTTGCTGGGATCGTCCTGTGCAACAGGGCAGCACAGAAACCTCAAGCAAGGCCAGATCCCTGGGGCTGGGCTCCAGAGGCACAGAGGAGCTGGCGGATGGCCCTCGAAGGCTGCCATTCGTACAGCCAAGGAGGGTGAGAGGGGGTAAAACAGCTTGGGGACAAAGAGAAGGTGAGCACGTGGTGTGGAGGGAGACTGTCTCTCTGAAAAAAGGTACTTTGGGGAATTGAAAGTGGCAGGGAGCAGCATGGGAACCGTGCTCGCAGCTCCTGGGGATCTCCTCTGTGAGGGTCCCAGCGGATGGAGGCAGTGGTGGCGGGAGATGCTGGCTGGGGCTGAGGAGGTGTTGGGGGAGCGGGGTCCTGCAGCACAGCAGCGCCTGGGCGGCACCGGGGGGCAGCCGCCCGCAGAGGGGCTGAGCAGGGCAGCCCCTGCGGTGGGAGCAAGGGGCCAGGTGGCAAATGGAGACAGAACCTGCTGCCAGAGCCGTGTGCCAGGCTCTCTTTTTCCATGCAAGCGGGTGTAATGGCAGGTGTGAATATCCTGTTTCTTGTTCCTTCTCTTACCTTCTCTTACCGCTTACAGGAAATTTATTGTTGCCTTCTTGGCCAGGACATGCCGCCAGGGAAGATTTATTGGTGCTCTCATGGCCAGAGAGGAGAGATCTACAGGAGCTGCAGCGCAGCCAGGTAGACCCAGGACACAACACGCAAGTCTCCGATGTACTGTGGCAGATGATGGAGACGGAAGCTGGCTGACGAGCCTGCCTGGGATGCTCACTCACATACCCATGGAAACCCAAACTGTCCAGGAAGTTTTCAGCAAGCTGGGAACACAGGAATGACCAATTCAGGGCCTGCCTAGAGCTGTCAGCACTGCCTGGATTTCTGCCCAAAAAGCTCCTGTTGTTTCTCTTTGGCTGTGTTTAACCATGCCGCAACTGCCCTGCCCTCATCCTCACATCCCACGGAGAGCTCCGCTATGCCAGCTGAGCTCAGCAGCTTCCCGGCCTGGGACTGAGCTCGAGATTTGGGTCTAACCCCCTTCTTGTATTTTCTTCCACTTATCCACTCCTCCAGCCCCCTGCTGAGACTGGTCTGGCCGTGAGCTCGTAAGCGAGGCAAGACTCTGCCTTCGTTTGCTGCAGAAACACGCACCTGGAGGAGAGGAGTTGGAGAGGAGGAGTCTGCTCTGGAGTGATGGGGAAGATTTTGATCGTCTTGGTCAAGCGAAGTCTTGTGATTTGCGTTTGTCTCCTGCATCGCACAGGGTGGCAGTGGCGGGCTGAGGTCCCTGCTGTACTGTCCCGTGCTCACAGCTGTTCGTGGGGCTGTGCTGTGAGCTACATCTGCATTCGCACCAAAATCGGGAAGAAACGGGAAGACCCTAAAAAAAAAAAAAAAAAAAATTGGAGTTTGGGAGAAGACAGGGTGGTAAACGTCAAAACCAAAAACCACATCAGCAAAACAGCAAGACAAGCCTTCTGAATCTAGCAATACTTTTCTTCAGGTTTGGATCTTTTTGCACTTTTTTTTCTTGTAGAAAAATCCATGAAGTTTAAAAAGAAAAAAAACCCTCTCCATCCCCCCCGCCCCCCAGTCCCAGCTTTATTTAAAGAAATAAACATTTCACAGTTTCTGGACTAACTTAGTTTTAAAGTTAGGGCAGTGGTGGACTCACCATCCCTGGAGGGGTTCAAGAAACGTGTAGATGTGGTGCTTGGGGACATGGGTTAGTGGGTTGGGTGGTGTTGGGTTGATGGTTGGACTTGATGATCCTTGAGGTCTTTTCCAACCTTAATGATTCTGTGAAATACATTTAACTGCAGAACAAGAGCAAGTCACCTTAAAAGCCACTTGCATTAGGTTGTGACAGTCCTGGATTTGATTCATTCAGCATGCGGCAAAGGACTCACGGAAAATCCCTTTGGCGCAGGGGCACATGACACCATGGGGTTTGCCGAAGACCCTCCAACTTGTTTGGCCCCTGCTGGAATTCTGCTGCCAGCGTCCCTCTGCAGATCCAGCCCCTCTCTGCACCTCTGCAGCAAACGCTGGGGCTGTGTGAGGAGCTCTAGCAGCTGCTTTGGGCATCTGTGACCCTGACGGTCGAAGAGGGGTGAGGAGGTGGGGAGGAGGTGCTCTGCAAGCCCTAGCAGAACTGCCTGCTGCTGGGTAGAAGGGAGGAAGGGAGGAAGGAAGGGAGGGTACCTCAAGGAGGAGCCATCAGACCTGTCAGAGCTGGGGAGGAGGAACGTGGCTGGGCTCTGGGAACTGTCCTGGGTGCGTGCTCATGTGCTGCAGGCAGAGCTGGGCTCAGCATCAGGGGACTTGGGGGGCTTTGCTTTAACAAAGCACACTCTGCTGGTGGGAACCTTCTCTGGGACACCTCCAAACAGCCTACATGCAACTGCGGAAGTTCCTCAGGGCTCCTCTTCGCGTTGCATGGATTTCAGGCAACGCTGCCAGCCAGAGATGGTTTTGTCCTCTTTGGGCAGCTTCCTCCAGCCCATCCTTGCGTTGGCATGTGTGATTTCAGAAAGAGCCTGATCAGCTCTGAGTTCTAGATGCCAGGTAATCCTGAGTGAAGGTGGAAGTTACTTTTGGATCAGGATCAAGTGAGCACAACTGCATGTCAGAGAACAGCTAGGAATTTGCATGGGGGGTGGGGGAGACATGACTGCTTCTTACAGCAACCATTCGTAGTTAGATGATTTAAAGCCTTTTGTGGATTTGCACCTTCTGCCTCCAATGTCAGACATCATGATGCATAATAATACACAAGGCGAAGGGTTCTGTCCTGCTGGGACAAGCTCGTTACAATAGGTCCAGGATATCTGGAGTTTAAGATCCCAGGGTGTCCTACAGCAGGATTTCAGACTGGAGGAGTTTATAGTGATGTGTTAGGAGAAATCCTGTCTTCTATATCCCTACCCTCGTCAATCTTTGAGGGTTGAACTGACACCTGTGTTCAAGCTGGTGTCATAGGATGGGTTAGCAGAGACCCTGCTGCTCTGCTGCCTCGGTGAGCGATGGAGGCACCTCTTTGGGCTCAGGTGGCCAGTGTCACCTTCCTGCTGTATACCATCATAAACCCAGGGCTCCCCGACTGTTCCCAAGTTTCTAGTTCCAGTTTTGAAAGGAGTCTAACCACTATACAGGAAGATTCATCTTCAGATTTCCAGACTCATGGCTGGGAATGATTCCACAGATTTTCTTCCTGGGTGTGATCTCCCATGTTCCGCTTGCACACAGGCTTGGACACATGCTCCGCAGGATTGGGCCAGGACTAAAAAGAGCATTTCTAGAGCTCTTCACCTGAAACCCCACGGAATTAGCTCCTTGATAACTGTTGCTGTGGATACTGATCGGTCTGGTCTCTTTATGGAGAGGACAAAGGAGGAACAATGCTATGGCTGACTTACAGGTTGCCTTGGCATCCAAGCACACCAAGCCTAGGATTTGCAGCAGGAGAGGGAAGAGGTGTGGTTTATATGGTGGGAGTCTCCCTATGACATACGTGATAACCTATGTATATAAGTGCAGACCATAAGTTTTGGGGTTTTTTAAGAAATGCTTTGAACGGAGGTGCTGAAGAATCCTCTCTGCGACTAGAAGGCTTTCAGCTGCCAGCATGGCCGGCTCACCCCAGAATCCGCACCCTTCCGTGCTGGAATTGCCATGGCTCCTGCTGCCGTGGATCACTACGAACCGGACTGGAGCTTGGTCACTCTCCCATCAGGAAATGACTCTGCAGGGAGTAACAGAGGGAAGAATTCGTGTGAAATTGTATATTCAGGTGGCAGTGCTGGGCAGAGCGCGTTCTGGGCAGGAGCTGCGCAGCCTCCAGCTGAGAAGAACCTCCGCAATGCCAGCTCTCCTGCCCACAGGGCAGCAGGCAGGGCTGCGGATGCTCCTGGAGGAAACACCGACCAGCAAGGGGAAAAAGTAGCCTCTGCATCTGTTTTTTAAGACACCAGGGTTTTAGCAGCTACGGAGACAAGCAATTCTCCTCAGTTCATGGCTGCAGAAAAGGATGCAGGTCCTCTGCTGCTTGCCAAGGCGCAGAGGCAGACCCTTCTTTTCCCCAACCCATCCCTCCACTTTCTCCACTCCTTCAGGACCTTTTTTTTCTGGGATTTTCTTTCTTTGGAGCTTGCCCACTAGCATCTGCCCAACATTGGTAAAGCGTGGGGTTCTTTCATTTTCCAGTTGTGTCTTACCTTCTTTAGAGTTATCTTTTTTCACCTTCTAACAAAAGCCTCACTGGTTACCAAAGCCTAGAAAAGTCAGATTTAGCCAGCTAGGCTGGGAAGCCTGTACTCCTTTAAATTTTTCTGCCTTTGCCTAAGCATGTCTAGGGTTTTTTTTTTTGTTTTTTTTTTTGTTTTTTTTCCCTAATACAGCACTGCAGCCTGGCCCTGGTGAGCAGAGGGGATCAGAGGAAGATGGTGAAGGAAAAGCACATGGAGGCAGGAGTCATCTGAGGACAAGGCAGGGCTCCACTAACTCCTCCAGCGATGCTCTGCTGTTTTGCACAGGATGATGTTGGCAGGCACAGGCAGCAGATCGCTCAGTGCTTCTCTTTGGAACAGAAGCTACGAGCACAGCCGTGCCGCCGGGATGGGAGAGCACAGCGCCCTGGGTCTGCAGGACCAGCGCTCTCCCGGGGAGAGAGAAGGCAGAAAGCTGCAGGTGGAACGCCTCCTGACATGCTGTGGTGGGCCAGCAGCAACCGGGGTGGGGAAACAGCATCTCACTGAGAAGGAACGCTTTCTCTGGAGCAGGGGCTGCTACGGATGGAGACCAGTCGGGGGTTCTCACAGCAGATGCAGCCCAAAGCGTCCTGTCTGGTGCTGGTGGGCAGAACTCGTCCTTCTGGAGAAGAGGTCCAGGATACGGTCTCCTGTCGGATACAGAAAAGTGCACGTGGGTCAATCCCACTGTCTTCATGTTTGGGCAGGGGTAGGAAGAGACTGAAACCTGGAGTGCAGGAGGACACTGGCAAAAGTCACAGGTGAGGGGGAAGAGAAGCAAGGGAGAAAGGCAGCAGGTGGGTAAGGAAGTCCTAGCGAGGGAAAGTAGAAATAAAGAGACAGCAGAGAGACAGGCAGTGAGAAAGGGCTGCAGGCAGGATCACGAAGGGGAATAATCTAAACAACACACCTCACTGAAGAGAGAAAGCAAAGGACATGAAAACCGTAGTGCAATGTGGCCAAAAGCCAGGAGGGGAAATCCTGACCTCGAGCTCAACAGGGCCAGGTATTCCCTGGCTCTGCTCCCTGCGATCTTGGGTTAATGTGTACTTGTGCCCGATCCTTCTTGCATGTCATGGCATTTTTAGACACGTCCGAGCTCCAGTGGAATGCATTTAATCCATTGCCACCTCAGACAAAGATCCAACAGTGAATGTTGAGGAAAACACCTTCGGGATGAGACATGGCCCAGCTGTCAGTCCCCTGCAGCCTACAGCAAGTGAACATCCAACCGTTCACAGCCACAGGGCGAATCTCAGAAGCTGCAACTGAGATTTGTCTTTCAAAAAATCTAGAGACTGACCTTGTGAACAACAACAATGAAAATTACTTTCCTACTTGCATTTCTCATCTCACCATGTCCATCTGGTAAGAAGCAGCAAATCATAGTCATAGAACATAGGAACACTGTAGTTCAGTACCATAGTTACCACAGTGCAAAAACATTTTACTAATATTTACGAAGATAATTCTCTGGACTGAGTTTTACAAGGCTTTGCTACTCAGAGAGGACTTCTCAAAGCTCGACAAGGAAAAAGTAGCAATCCAGACTGCTTCTGTTGCTACTGTGAGCCAAAAATATTTTTGCAATCTGGGGACAAAATCCAACACTTTTTTTCTGAGAATACTGGAAAAAGATGACTTTAACCTTGGCCGATGTGCAGACCTCTGAGAAGTGTAGTCCCTAGAGGCTGTGGCTTGAAGGTATATTGAAAACTGACTCAAAACCATGAGAAAGATGCTGCTGGAGAGATGATGGAGGAGGGGAGGAAGCCTTTTGTGCCCCCAGCAGACACTGGCAGGACTGCAAGTCAAGACATGATGTTTGCGCTGTAGAGATGGGCCAAGCTGGAGCAAGGGGCAAAGCTATTGTGGCTGTCCTGCTTTTGGGGACCAAGGGAGCATCTCCTAATAAAGAACTTGCGGTGTCACTGCTAGTAAGTGGGATCAGACCACCTGACCAGGATCAGATGTTGGCTAGGGGGAAAAAAAACAAAAAAACAGAAAATGCTGGAAGTAAATCAGTTTTGCCTGTGACCCAGGACTTGTCAGGACTACCTGCAATTAGTATTTGAGCATTTCCAGCTCCCTTGTGCTGGGGGTGACAATGACGAGCCAGGGCAGGGTTGTTTTCTGCTCTTCTGCGAAGAGGAAAAAAAGCAACAAGCCACAAAATGAACCAAAGTCGTCGGAAAAAAAAAAACAACAAAACAACCAAACCAGAAAACCATTTTTATTAATCTGCGATTTATTTTCTCCACACCAAATGTGGAGGAGGAAAGAGAAATTAATTCAAAATACCCCCTATGCTAAAGCCACCAGAAAATAAATCTTGAATTGTTGCAGAAAGGCTGGCAGCAAAGTCAGCAAGAGAAGAGACCACAACTGTTGCTGCGAGGCAGCAGTCCCCAGGCTCCCGAGAGGCCAGGGCGAGCACTGCCGAAGGTCCTCACCTCCACCTTGACCGCAGTGAGCAGCAGCAACGCAGGCAGCAGGGAGGAGCAGGCAGGCATGAGTTCATCATCACCAGCACGACATCAGAAGTAGCGTGGGGTTTCCAAACCTTGCCCGTTCAAAAGCAGCAAGGAAATTACTCCTCTGGGTAGCTCTGCTGGCTGCAGGGACCGGCTGGCAGAAGGGTGCTTTAGCAACACGACAGTCTCAACCCAGGGGAAGTTTTGCGGCTGATCTCCAAGCCCAGAGCTGCTTCGTGCTGCTTGGAGTTGAGCCACTTACTTCAGAGGTTTAAGGATCCTTCTCTGCAAGAGGTGCACAGGAGGTGTGGGATTGGCAAGAGCAGTGGAAAACAACCCTGCTGCAGCACTAGGCAAGGAGAAGACAGGCAACAACACAAAATCACAGTGTAATTCACTAAAAATGTTAGTTACACAAGGGAGAAATCCATAGAAAACAGGGCTCGCCTAGGAGCGCCTGTAAAAGAACAAAACCTGACGCCTTCCTGGAAAGTCTTCCGACTTCCAACCCTGATTAAAAATGCTCTTGGCATTTTTCTTACTTGATGCAGTAGCAGGGTTGTCAGCTTGGAAAGGTGCACAGGCCAGTGGCCACCACAAGACTAAGATGGAGGAACAACTGTCTAGTCCCAATTTGTGATCCGAGGCCAGAAATGGGAAGAGAAGCAGGACCAACAGAAAATACTCCAATTTGATTATTTAAAAATGTCTTACTAGTACAAGATGTCCCATGGGTTTGTGTACGTGCGGGCAGCTTGGTTGCTAGCCTGAACTCCCCCGCAGAGGCACGCTGTTAGAACGTGCGCACAAAGTCCTCGTCCCCAGCAATGTCCCGCTCCCAGCGTCGTTTGGCCACTTTCTGATGATTCAGACCTGAAGGGAAGTTGCCCTTTTGTGCTTACACCGCTGCCCATGCGGGCTTTAATCCCGCTGCTACACAAACAGGTCACTGTTCGCTGAAGCTGCGCAGAACCCTGCAGCTCGCCGGTAGCCACCAGAAAGACTATTTGATGACCTTTTTTCTGATACAAGCTGCTCAATCACCTGAGAACAATAGTTATTTTTGTCCGCATCATTGTTCTCCATGGGGATGCTGGATGGAAATGCATTTTGCTTCCACCCTTGGCACCAGGGCTACAGCTGCTGCTAAAGACCCTTCCCCTCGCTCTATGCTGGGCACCGGGAGGGCCCCGACTCCTGTACTTGGTCGCTCACCTTGTGTTCTCCCCTCAGCTCTGTGGTTTTGGCACGCAGGGTAAGCCTGGCACCCGAGACACTGCTGTACAAACACCAGCCTGTTGAGCGGCTCAAACCCTTACTGCGCAGCCACGCCGCGACCCACCTGCTGTGCTCTGTCCCTGCGTGCTCCCAGGCCCAAAACTGCATCACCCTGCG
>NW_010122817.1:0-17568 GCF_000699245.1 Pterocles gutturalis
GGGTATTCAACTCCCTGAGCTGGCAGGCAGGGACAAAGAGCAGAATAACCTTCTCACAATCCAGGAGGAAGCAGTTAATGACCTGCTATGCCACCTGGACACACACAAGTCTATGGGGCCAGGTGGGATCCACCCGAGAGTACTGAGGGAGCTGGCAGGGGAGCTTGCCAAGCCACTCTCCATCATTTATCAACAGTCCTGGCTAACAGGGGAGGTCCCAGAAGACTGGGTCTGGAGCACAGGTCTCAATGAGGAGCGGCAGAGGGAGCTGGGGTTGTTTAGTCTGGAGTACAGGAGGCTGAGAGGAGACCTTATCACTCTCTACAACCACCTGAAAGGAGGTTGTAGTGAAGTGGGTGCTGGCCTCTTCTCTACAGTAACAAGTGATAGGACAAGAGGAAATGGCCTCAGGTTGCACCCGGGGAGGTTTAGGCTAGATATTAGAAAAAATTTCTTCACCGAAAGAGTGATCAGGCATTGGAACAGGCTGCCCAGGGAAGTGGTGGAGTCACCATCCCTGGAGGTGCTCAAGAAACGTGTAGATGTGGTGCTTAGGGACATGGTTTAGTGAGTTAGGTGATGTGGGTTGACATCTGGATTTGATGATCCTTGAGGTCTTTTCCAACCTTAATGATTCTACGATTCTATTATTTTTATTAGATTAAAATAGAATTCCTGAAACATTTTCTGTATGCCTGCTATTAATCTGATTTGGAACTGACTCTCTGGGCTGTTTTGCTTGTTTATGTGCTTGTATTCAAATGTTGGAGTGTATTGTCATAAATACTTATGCATGTCAAGTGGATTGGTGAGTCACTGTGATATTAATCAGACTACAGCCCCCCCCATTTTACCCAACTCTTCAGTCATTGGTAATGGGTCATTTCTCTTGCCTTCAATTGTATATTCCTACTATTTATTAAAACTTTGTTACTGTGGCATAGTACAGATATAGAACAAAATAAGGTGGAATATTTACTGGCATGCTAGCTGAATTCCAGTTACAGAATTTTTGTGTGCAGTACTGTTTAAGATACAGTTCTAGGACTGATAGTTTCAGGTTTGGCTTTTTTTTTTTTTTTTTTGATAGTTGAATAGTGAGCTTTTATATTGGAAACCAATTAAATAACATAAGCCATTTTTTACAAGCAACTTTCAGAACAGGTCTGCACTTTCGTATGCGTTAGACCTTATTTAAGAGTATAAGAAGTTTTCTTTGCTTGGGCTGCTATATAACATAAAAGAGAAACATCCACATAAAATTCCTGCCACAATCCGATTGAGCTGCACTATATTTTTTTAGCAATAATTCAGCTTTTTGCTTGTACCAACTCCATTTAGAAACATAACAGTACAGAAGCAGAAGAAACCACACAAATTATTGAATTCATCCTACAGCATCCCCTGCAGTTCTGCAGTGGACAATTAGTCCAGAAGGTCTGTAAAAGCACCTGCTGGGGCCAGAAGTCGGAAATACACCCAACATCATCGGTCCTATTATATCAAAATTAGAGAGTTAAAAACATGAATTGTGCTACCAAGACAGCAAGATTATTTCCGTTGTCATGAGGTACTGCAATAACTTGGAAATGTTGATGTGTCCCGAGCAAAGTGTTCATACTCGCACGTCTTGTGTCATTCTCCTTTCTTTCTTGCTGTCTCTTCACAAGCTGTGGCAGTTTGAGCTAGAGGAAGAACTTGTTCTTTATTCTATGTCTGTAAATCAGAGTAACCCTTGAAGTGCGTAAGTTCTTGAGAAGCTTCTCATTGCCAGTAGGATCATCAGTGCTTCCTGCTTGGGACCATCCCTGTGTCTTTCATAAATCTCTGATAGTTCAGGATCTTTTTGGAAATGGGATGGTAGAGGAATAGGGCACTGCCTGGTATGGACAGACTTCTGGCACCAATGGTGGAAGGTGACTCGACTCAATTAAGAAAAAAGAAACAGCAAACTCAGTGTTGTTCAACACACCTTCCAGCAACATCTGTTGTCTTCCCATTTCTGCAAAACCTGACAAACTGAACACAAAGCAAGTTGTTCTGATAGTCCTGCTTGAAAATGTGTGCTTTGTTTCTAGTACATATATGTTAGCTTCAGGTTAAGAACAGTGCTTAGTTTCTCTCTCCAAATCTCTGCATTTAGAGCAGGCTCAAATCCAAGACTGTAAATCACACTAATATGAACACTGGTGACCAGGGTAAACCTGTGCTGTGTATTAACTGCGTGCAACGAGGAAGGAAAGAATAGCACTTTTAAAAAGCTGTAATTGCAATAGTAGTTCTGTTGACTGGGTCAATTCCAAGGCAAAAAAAAATCACAGATGGTTTTTACTATATGAACTCTTACTAAATGTGATGTTGTTTGTGAGTTGTTTTTTATTTACATTGTCTAATAAGTGTAGAACTGTTTTTTCTTCACATTTTTGAGGCTGGAGAAAGGAAAGGTTGCAAGGCTCACTGAGAAGATGGGATCTGCGAGATGGTTGGAAGAGAGAGAAAAGGAAGGGCAGCTAGGCAACTTCTGAATTTCCATCGATAACCCTTACTAAACTGTGATGGCCAGACTGGTGATGCAGAAATCTGATGTGCTGTGGCCAGTGGTGAATCTTATACACATCGTCTTTATTGGTTTAGGGTTGGGTTTCTTTGCTTAAACAGCAGACAATTTTCCAAGATGTAGCACGCTGTTATTGCTGTAGCGTTAATTTATGATACACCGGATTAAAGAATAGATTTTGTCATAATTTTAGCTCATTGTATTTTCCAGGATAATGGCAATTAATAAACAAGGTTATGTTCAAATAAGAAGAAAACAAAGAGAGGAGTATATGCAATACAAAATCTAGTCAAAATAATTGTTTTAAAGATTCAGCTGTGGATTCTCACACTACCACAGCTGATCTGACTTTTGAGATAATTTATTTTGGAGTATTAGTTTTATTGATACTCTAATAAGATAGTTTTTAACTATTAAAATCTTTTTGTTTCAATTGGTATACTGCAGGCAAACATGCTGATGAAGGGTTTAACTTTTTAAATTGAAAATGGAAATTCCTTGTTTCTTTCTGAATTCTGAATGACAAATGACTGAATAATGCAACAAAGTTTATCAGCAGATATAATTGTGGTATGAGCTGTTAAAGAGAAGTAGTTTGATTGTCTATACTAAGAGAAAACCATTTCTCATGAGATTTTAAATATTCTGGTTTCCATTCTGGTACATGAGTAGTTGTCACTAAAATACTTTCCTGAAGAAGTAAAAATACAGCAATGGGCTCATAATTTTGACTTTTTTTTTTCTTTTGTAATTTTTATTTTTGTGGTGAGTTTGAGGGTGCTCTTTAATTAAAGTGATTTGTGTTTTACCTTAGTCTGGAACTGCTGCACCCTCATCTCTCATGTGGCTTCAAAGACTTGGTTCGTAGCATTGCAGGTGTAAAGATGATGTATTTGGTCATTGCGTGCTCTGTTTGTCCTGGCTCTAATAGTGGCTCTTCTCGTTCAATGCAAGCAGCATCTGCAGCTTGGCAGCAGCTTTGCAGCACCAACAATCTTCACAAGTGTGTCAGCTTCTTCACATGAACTAGTATTTAACAGCATTATTTTCTGCTTGGTGGATTTACTTTGTATGTGTTACGTTCCTTAGGAATGGATCTGTTTCTTTTGTGCGATAGATCACAGTGAGAAAAGGATTTTTTTCCTCTCCATCTATCTCTTAGAGTAAGAAACAAGACATTTTAAATTACAGTGTTGATTTCAATGACCCTCTTTTGATGACAAATACCTACATGTGTAATATCTGTGACTGGCTACACTAATGCACAGACATTTTATTTTTTTGCAGTTTTCCAAAGTGGTCTTGTACACCAAGATATACTAGAGTTGTCTTTCTCTGAAAAATGCAAAGCATCCAGGGTTCCTCTCAGCTTCTTTGTCTCGTGTGAAGTATGCTACTTAGATAGTTATCCTAAGTTCTCTGATGACAGTTGTCATGCATAAAAATAGTATTTGTATAGTACCTATCAGGTGATACTTGCAGGTTTTCAGGAAGTGCTGGCATTTCTGATGGTGCTAGTTTATTCTTGGAGAGCAGCCCCGTTCCTGTAGCTCCATGCATACTGCAGCCTTTGGTTGGAGTTCGGGAAGACAGTGTGTTCCAATATGTGTGTGGTGAGTTTTTTTCCTTTTTTTGAAGGTTTGTCAACATTTCTGTTTTAAAGCATTTATTAAATCAAATCTCAATTAGGATACATTTTTTAGCATTATGGAATTAAAGTCTTAAGTATTTTCCTGTGACGTGTTTAAACAAAAGTATTTCTGTAATAATTTGCTCTTGTGGCCTTTCAGCCCACCAGACGGGCATATGGTCAAAGTCTAAAACATTCTTATTTCAGAATAAAGAAGATACTTCAAATTAGAATAGTTAGTATCACTGTGACTAAAAATCCTAATTTTTCTGTGTGACTGTAGAGTTTAGGACACTGCAGAATATTCCTGGTATCTGCAGTGTGGAGCATAGGCAGTGAGTCATAAACGCTCTTCTGTCTGAACTGGCTTCAGCAGGGAGGATAATGCAAATTTGGTGTTCCTGAGCTCTGGCTTCTCTTCAGGCACGGCACAGTGGCCGTAGTCATAGTGGCCTTTGTGATGGGAAAGATTTTATTGATTACATTGGTAACACCAGTGCCTTTTTGGATATGGCAGACCACTGACTGGTGTTAGTGAAGAATGAGATTTGGTTGCTATCTGACTGCTTTTAAAATGTGAACCAGTGGGCTCTGACTGTTCCTGAGTTTTGAATCACAGTTCTGGTATTTCACATGGGTGTGCCAGCTTAGCTGGATAGGAAATGACTAAGATTCCTTTTATAAATAAAAGTATGAATCTTGAATTTGTTCTGATATGAAAGCATATTAAAGCATACAAATTTAGGAACTCTTATAAAACATCCCGCATTCCTCTAACTTCTGCCTTTTATTTCTCCTTTCTTTCCAAACATATGAAGGAAAAAATATTGAAAAGACCTTATTTGGTTTTTTTCCCCCCGTCATGGTGTTGTACCTTTTTTTCCAAGTGCTAGACAAGTGCTGTTTGGATATTTGCAGAGCTACAAACCCTACCCTATCACGGTGAAATAGCAGTTTGAAGGAAGTAGCTCAACATTCTCGCACTCTTAAAATACAGTGAAATAGATACAGGTCTATAGGGAAAATGCTGCAATATTTCTGTCCTGTTTGTTAGCTGTAGAATATAATTTTGATTGTATATTTTGCATTTTAATAACCTCCCATGTTTAATAACTATGTCAACAGAAAGACATATAATGGCATGCAATTTTTATTTCTCTCAGAGTAGTAGTTAATATCTTGAGGTATGGTTTGTGTTTTTTTTGTTTGTTTGTTTGTTTGTTTTAAGGGGAACTACTGAGTGAATTTTTCAGTTGCAGTCATTTGCAGTGAACCATATGAAGATGATGAGTACTGGCCTGCCTGATGACTACCTTCCTGTGTTCTCTGTTCTTTACCTTACCATACAAAAATGAAGTTCTTGTGGTCTTTTGACAAAAAAAGTGGCAGAGCTGGGCAATGTTCCTTGTTCTTTACCCTGTTCTGAGTGATGTCTTATAGAAAAGCCTCATCATCAGTGCCACTATTGAGTCCTTTGTGTGCTAATAGAGTTATGTTCTATGTTCACTGTTGACTTGGTCTTGCCAGTAATCACAAGCCCTTCACAAATCAGTGCTTTTTCTCTTTGAAAAAGGACCTACTGAATTGCCAGTTCTAGTTTGCTGAATGTCTCAGAGCAATAGGAGCAACAGGAGGCAGAGCAGGAGAGAGGAAGATAAGAAGATACGTATTTGTGGTGGACAAACTTGTGTAGTTTCAGAACAGGTTTGAGGAACATGCAGACATTTTACGAAAATGAAACAATATTCGGCTTCTACATTGTATATTAGTCATTTGCTTTCACTTTATATTTTAAAGTCAAGGGAAATAGCTTAATATTTTCTAGATATACACAGAAAAATGTAAACTTGTAATATTTTACTTGATGTCTCTCTGACTTGTGCTTTCTTATGCAACTTCCCCATTTAGAAGATAGGCTGGGTTAATCGTATTTGGCTGAATCAAATTTCAAAGACAATTTAAAAGTAGTTCATAATGTATCCTTCTCTTGCTGTCTTCTGTGCTGAATCATCCTGCAATTGTGAATATTACAGTCTTAATCTTCTGTTACAGTTGCTGGGTAATCCTTTTATTATTTGAATAAAATAGATGAAGGCATCATTACCTCACCTCAGAAGCACCAGAAAAAAAACCAAACAATTAACATTCTAAGCAGCAGAACCATATGAATTGTAGGAGCTTTTCTTTCTACTTACTGCTGCTTTATGTTTTAGTCACTCCCACAGCAATGTGGAAAAGAGCTATCTGTGTCAGAAGTAGCATCTCAAGAACATGATATGCCATGTCAGCACTTCATCGTTCAGTTTCCCTATGCTGGGACTGTAAAGGAGGCCTCAACACAATGTCGATGGTATTGGTGGCTTTGATCACAAGTTACCTTTCCTCGAGTGTTTACCATCCTTGATGGTGCTGGATTCAAAGTTCTGTGTATGTTGGAAAGCTCTCTGACCCAAAATGTTTATGACCACTGAAAACTCCCCTCAGATTCCTTTTCATAAAGTAGTTGATTACCATACACATGCTCTTGTGTAGTTGCTGCAGCTCTCTAAGTTCTTGCTGTGCCGTTTCTTTGTACTTTAAGTTCTCTCTAAATCTAATGGATGTGATTAAAGAAGCTGACACCATTAGCAGGTAAAATGAATATTACTGTGGTCACTGTGATATCCTTAGTCTTTGATTTTTTTGGCATGTGAATTAATAAAGTGTATGGCAAATATTGTGATATTGGCACTTGGCTACCACAGATTCCTAAGGGTAACCACTGTAGGCTGAAATAGGTTGTTTAAGCAAATAACCACAACACATAATTACTTTGTTAATTAATATAAAAGCTCTTTAGTTTACTGTGGCTTCCTTTAGAAAATTATAGGGCATAATAATTATAAATAATGAAACAGGATTTTTGTTTAAACCTCTATGTGAAAACATGGTCTGGGAAAGCAGGCTTGTTCTCTTTATAAAAATGGTTTGGGGAGCTAGCTCCTGCTGAGCTGCTCTGTGGAGGCTGGGGGCCGAACTTGTCTTAATGCCTTGTGCTTTGTTCTTACAGCATTTCAAACAGGGCAGCATTTTATTGTGGAATGTGAGAAAAAACATTTTTTACAGATCATGTTGACAAACACAATCTGTTAATGGTTTGTTAGTGTAAAGAACACTTAAAAAGCAGGCAAAAATGGTTCTAGAAATACCTTTGTAGGCCATGACAAAGCCTAGAATCCAGCTATGACACTGACAAAATCTTTTAACTTCGACCTTGCCTTCTGGAAATAGCTCTGATGTACACCCTGTTTTTACATCCCTGTGCTGCAGCAGGCAGACTACATTTAGGAATGGTCAATTAACACCATCATCTCTAATCTATGGTATATAGTATGTCAGGGAAATAACCATCTGAAATGTGAAACAATTATGCAAAAAAACCCATGTCAGATTTAATGTATCTGTCTACAGTTCATATTCCACAAATCTTCTCCCTCCTCCCACAAAGTAAAACACATTGGGGCTGTGCTTATGAAAATTTGTAGATGCCAGTTTTGAAGTAGAAGGTTCCTACAATGGCCTCACCAGTCAAGAATGAATAATCTTTGAGATGGTGGAGTCATCAATCAGTTTTATTTTTGGAACATACTAGTTGCACAGATTAATTGGTCATACCTGAAGAGCCTTTTTTTTTTTTTTTTGTTTGAGACCCGTGATATATATTAGTATAACTGTTGCAATATAAGTAACAGTAGTATAACTCCTGTAGCACAACATGTATATATATGTTGGTTCAGTTGTTGTGTGTGTATCCTTTCAGTGGAGACTAGACAGGTAGTGGAGAGTAAATGAAACAACTGTAGACCAGGATGAACTCCATAAAGCCAGGGATAGATGTGGAGTGCAATGCTCTTGCACTAACAGCTGTGAAACTTTATGGGAGGATTGAGACAGAAGTACCAGAGGAAACTAGAGGGAGAATAAAAAAAAAAAAAGTTGAGTTTTGTTGGCGTGGAGACATTTTTTTGGAGACAAGGAACTGTTAAATTATGGATATGTGTGATGGAGAGCCTCTCTGTGTACCTGAGAAGAAATGTAGTGTGATTTTATTCGTGCAGTGGAAGCATAAATACCACTGATGTAACGGGTCATTTTGAAACCAGAAGTGCATCAGCACTGGATAAACACATGGGAGGACATTCTTTTAATGACATATTTTCAGCAGTTGCTGTAGGGTCACAGAAAATTGTTTTTTCTTTCATTTCCCTCTCTATTAACAGAAATTGAAAATGCTTCACATTGTTGCCAGGAATTTGTGGACTTGAGTGCAGAGCTGCTGCCTTATGTGGTCCTGTTAACGCTTTCTAGTTGTAGAAGCTTCTGATGGATTGCTGCAAACTCAAGAAAACTGTTAACGGCCTTATTCTATTAAATTTTGTTTAACACAAAACACTGCAAGCTGCTTGGTGTTATGCTGGGAGTGCCTGGCACTTTTACAGACACATCTTTGGGTACCGTTGCACAAACTCCACTGTATACAGCACAGCAACTATTTCATTCAGCCAATTGGAGACAGTAGGTGCATGCTAATTAAATTATTTTCTTTGTTGCTTTTTCCAGTACTTAAATATTTTATACCTCTGAAATACTTCTCAGTGTATCTTTCCATTACAATCCTGTCACAAATGAAACAACCGTTCTCCTCCTGAGCGGGCTGCCCCAAATCTCAGGAATTACTAAGGAAGGTTAAAATATTGCAAAGTCACACTGACTTCATTGCATCTACGGATCCATCTTGGTCTGCGGACACTCACTGTTCTTCATTTATGGTTATTTGCTGCTTACTAAATTTAGATTGGACAGTTTTGCTTGCCTGTTTTTGAAACAGAGGTGAGATATCTTACAGTTTCCTTTGGATTTGAAACTCAGTTTTTGTAAATTACTCATTAAGTTAAATTTTAAAAATAGACTCCTCGGAATTACATTTTGGAAGCGAACTGCCTTCATTTACATGGCATGTTGGTGGGCCAAGTCCAGAGGCTGCTCGTGTAGACAAGTTGTGCTGCTAATCTGACTCCATAGTGTTGGCAAAGTGTAACTAATAAGAGTAAAAATTTCTAAATACTCCTTAGAATTGCTGGCCTGTTTAGACAACATGAATACTTCATATGAACCCTCATTCTAACTTTTCTGATGCCATGCAGAAAACACAGGTGCAGCATTGCTGTCAGAGGCAGGGATACCCTAAACAAGTGAGGATGTGACCATCCATGCTGTCGTCTGATGCTGGTTCTTAAGCCTTCAGTCCCTCCGGGATTTGGACACTCTCTGGGTGGAGTGCACTGTAAGAGCCTTGGAGCAGCTCCCTGTTTGGTTGTTTGTCGTGCTCATACCTAGATGGAAAACAGTCTGCATTTTGGTTATATTTAATTTAGTTAAAAGTACGTAAGAATTGTTATGCTATTCTGATTTCTATTTCAGGTACAATAAAATGATTTAGTAATGAAAAGATTAATAGAAAATTGTTTTATAGGTCGCATATAGCAAAAGGTTATATGGGAATTTACACACAGAGGTGAAACAATACCAACGCTTGCACCATATTTGGGACCGATGGTGTCAGTTCGGAGGTGAGGGTGGAAGAGTCCCTCTTGGGGGAGGGTTCGAGGAAAATGCTTTCACTGAAACACTCATTTTCTTGGGTGGTCTTCTGGATAGTTACCATACAGATGAGGAAACCGTAAGTTAATGATTAATCATTCAAACAACAAAAGAGCAGTAAATAAACAAATATTTCATTTCAACTTCTAAGTTTAATGAAATCTGGTTCTGTGATTCTATGATTCTATATCAAATGTATTTTTAGTGTTCTTTTTTTGTTTTGTTTTCTTTTCTATAAGGTGTTTGTGTATAAAAATTTTATTATGTGAAATTAGTAATAATCCTGGTTCCAACAGTGACAATTTCTGTAATTTATAATATATGATTATAACTAATTTTCTACTGCTAGTCCCAGTTTTTTGATAAAGACAAGATAGTACTTCCATTGCAGCAGTCCAAAATGAGCAGCCTTTTTGAATAGTTACAGTAGGACAAGGCAGGAACAATTCCAACATTTTCTTTGTTTACTTTTTCAAACTTGTCCCTGCACTGTTGATCTTTCCAGGAGCTGAAATGGCAACAGGTTTAGGCCCATGCTGTAGTTTAGTTGCTCTTTGTCAATCTTGTGTTACCTCTTGTGCATGAAAGTTTACATTTGCTGAGTTAGTAAAAACCCCATGTAGTTCACTGGTATATTGTGTGGCTTTTTAGACCTCCCCATCCATATGGTTTAACATTAACTGTCTTCTAAAACAGGAAATGGCAGAAGAGGTTGAACAGTCAAGGCTTACTATTATTTCATTTATGTTTATAAGCATCAAAGGGCAAGAGGTTATTTCAGATTACATGAGGTTTTCTGTTATTTTAGTTCAGACAAAACTCAAATCTAAATTAATCCTTGGCTGATGTACTTTTAACTGAATGTATAAGAGAAAAAAAATCTTTTATTTCCTTTATGCATCAAGCAAGGTCACTATTCATGAAAGGCTGTCACTTGGTGCTTGTGACGGATGATTCATCCTGTCCAGCTGACCAGTGTGGAAATGGTCAAGACTGCAGAAGAACTCTCTTTCAGGTGAATTTGTTAACTTCATCAGTTTTCTGCACTCTATTGACTAGTAGATTTTACATCCGTTTCTTACTATGCGCCGTCACTGTAGCTGAGTCACTGCCTTTGGCCAGCGCAGGCTGGATGCTGGGATTTGCCTTTTGGCTGTCCTTTTCAGTTGCGGTGTTTGCTATTCGCTTTGACGTTAATGCATATCAGACAGTAAAATGCTTGAGTGTTGTTTTGAGAATTGAATCTCATGTTTGGCTGCTCATATTTGATTAGCAGCTGACCAACTCAGGACCCTTGTGCTCTCTCAGGAAAAAAAGGAAACAATTTTTTTTCCCCTATAATATCCATTTGCCTTCTCTCTCATCTTACTTTAGAAGAAACCTGAATTGTTCACCTTCCACGTCTTGTCATGTCTGTCAAAGCTTGCTGCAGGATTTTGTATTTAGTCTACTTCACTGTTACTCTGAGAAGTTCTCCCAAAGGCACCTCTCCAATGAGTCTATTTCTACAAATGTAAAATGTGAAACTGTGACGTTTACAGATAGAAGAGCAATGTATCATTTTATGTGTTCCCTATTTTAAAAAAGTTTTAAAGTCACCTTAAATCATCAGAGTGCTTTTAAAATTATTTTTTTGTTCTTATCAATGTAGTTAGAATTAAAGATAAATAAGCATGATTTGGAAAGTTCAGAAAATTAAATTAAAATAAAGAAATTTGATTTCCTGTGTGATTCATTGAGTTTTTGAAGTGTTAATATTTCCTTAAACAAAATAAAGAATTATTTTATTGGGTTAATATAGTCCTAAACCAAAGTTTTAAAAATTTGGAGCTGAATATGAGATACTGTATTTGTGTGGTGGTTTTCATTAAGAATGTGTACTAGATTTTGATAAATATGTCAGGTTACTCATATTGGTTGATAACATGATGTCATAGTTATTTGCTGACAACCATTAGCAAATCAGGTCTTTTAATTCTAATTAGAGGTTCTCTTCATTTGTTTATTTTTTTCTTATAACTGGAATCTGCAGCCACAGCCTCTCCCATGAAGAACAGATTTTTGCAAATACAGAATAAGTTTTACATCGTTTCTGAAGAATTTGTTGCTGTGAGCTGACCCTCTAGGCTGTGTTGTGTAACATAGGAGTGAGAGTGTACAGAACTTGGGTTAGAAAAGGAAAGATAAATTCAAAGGATCATGATTGTGGGCAATTTATGAGAGGAGCATGGACAAAGAAAGAGGAAAAGGGACCTGGCACAGTCATGAAATATAAAGGAGTAACCAGGTCCGTAGGGAGGTAGTGTGTGCTTCAGGATCGCAGGATGAAGAAGAGGAAGAATGAAAGATATTGGAGTGGGGTCAGAGAGGTTGAACTTCGATGAGGACAGGTCTGCGGGACACAGAGTAATTGTGGGAATCTGAGGTGATGCAAGATCACAAACGGTGGGGAAAAATTAATTTGTAGTAAAAAGTTAAGATGTTAATAATATACAGTGGCATGTTAGGGATTTTTGTTTCTGCTGCTCTGTTATCCCTACAAGTCTTCTATGCTGGTTAACGTAGGTTGTTCATATGGCACTTGGGGGAGGGAGACGCTGTTAAGCATCAGATAGCTCACAAGCACTTAGTGAGACTGGCGGGTGTGAATGCTGATCACTAGAACAGAATAGCCCTCCTCTCTGGCCTGTGTAAAATGAACCCATTTTTCAGTTGATTGACTAAACTCGAGACACCCTATTTCTGGATTGCATAGCTCCATCTGAGCCTCTCAGTCTTCACAGGCCATTGTACACAGTGTGGTTTATTATGTGTCAAGTGGAGGAAAACTAATTTCATGTCTTGCAAGTGGTGCTGATGCAGCAAGTCATGCAATAATGATCATCACTCATTGAAGTGTTAAAGGACAAGTCGTTTTTAAAGAGAGATGAAACAGGATTCTCAGCTGGGCATTACTGAACTTGGTGCTTTCTATAGGACACCAAAAGGTACTAGATGTACATGTCCTGTCCCTAATTATGGGGAAATGTAAGTAGAATTTCTGTATATTATGTTCAAAAAGAATTGCAATGTTTGACGTTAGGAGAGAAAGGTGGTTGTTTCCCAGCACACAAAGAAATAGTGGCGAGTACTGATTGCCAGCTGGCATGTTCCCTGTATTGCTACGTTATGGATATACAAGTGTTAATTGTGACCAAAGCCTTTTGTAATTTTTCTTTCTCTGTATCTTCTTATAGTTCGATCCGTCCTTCATCCCTCAGACTTTTTTTTTGTTATAATTTGTGAAGCCTATACAGCCTCTCAAGGAGTGCATCTTGGGGAACCAGTAACCTGAGTAGCTTACACTAGTTTTGCATAAATCTGATGGAAGAGTGTAGTGTGGGTTATTATGAGTATTGTGATTGGCTATTGCAAAGTTCATCAGTGGCTGGAATAACTGCTCAAGCACACCTCTGACCAGTTCACCATTGAAGCACATCATCTCTACTACTGTGTGCAATGTGATTAAGCAGGGTGCTGAAGTCTAGGATTGTATGAACAAGTGCATTCCTGTGAGAACTAGGGGAGTTACTTTGCCATTTGCTCAAGCAAAGTTTTAGCCTTCTTCCTAATGAACTAAATACAGACCTTTCTGCACATCTGACTATAAAATGTTTGTCAGTTGTTTAATTATGCCAATTCTACTCTAAACTTTACCAAACTTGTTAAAAATCTTTTAAAAAGTTGTGAAAACTGACATTAGGTGCCTCAAGTCTTGTATCAATACTAAATGCAGTGTATTTGTGCACTAGCACATTTTGCATTTGGAGAGCTCTCCCATGTAGTTGGCAAAGGTTTAAAAAGGGCCCTTGGCTAAGGTTTGTGGTTAGACATATTTAAAGGAGAAATAGCATGCACATTCTTAATAATGCAGGGAAATTAATTTTTGCAAGAACATATTAGGATTTGTGGTTGCTTCACACCATTGGATGCTTTTGCATTTATATTGAATGACTTGCTAAATTATATGTCTTGTTTCAAAAAGGAACCAAGCTGGAAAATTCCCTTGGTCCTTTTTATGTTAGATGATCACAGTAGTCTCTTCTGGTTTTATAATCTGTTTATGTATAAAAATCAATACATATTAGGAGTAGTTTCCTGTCTATAATGTATTTTGGAAATCAATGTCTGAAGGAGAACATACAGCTTTTCAATGATGAGAATATTCTAGGACTACTCAGATTTTTTTTTTTTTAAAAGGTGCCTGAGGGCATTTGTGTTCGTGTATTAGATCAGGCTTCATGCACAGGCAGAGGCAATTTAGTGTAGTGTGATTTCAGCTGAAGTTACTAGTCAAGCTGGAAGTAGAGAACTCCTTCTCTGGCAAATGAATGTTACTTTGAGTGTTTTTACACTGTGTTTTTGTCAGTGCAGCTGGATGTTGATTCATTAGTATTTCAAAAGTAGGAAGAACTAAGCATATTTAGCTACTGAAATGTGCAGGACTTGGTGTTTAATGTGACGATAGGAAATAGTATGTATTTCCCCCATGGAAGAGAGTCAAGAGATAATCAAGAGTGCATTAAGAAAAAAGGGATTTTTTTTTTTGGTTGTTGTGACGTTTTTTTTGTTACTGATTTGCTCTGTCACAAAACTACTTTTGAGCAGCTTGCTCATTCTTGTGTGAAGTTTAATTCCAGTCAACATATATTACACTTCAGAGGAACTTCAAAAGTGATTATTCCATCTCATGATCTTTTCAGCCATGGCTGTGATTCCTAATGTTTTTGTAAACTGCTGGAGACATCCTTGGTACTTTCTCAACACGAACAATCGCCCATTTTTCTTTTCTATCTTTCTAATGAAACCATCACTTAGTGAGGTGCAAAGAAGTTCAGGGTAGTAATGAGATAAAAAAAATGACTTTATGGTGTGCTCCTGCTCTTCCATGGAAATTTATGTTTTAAACATCAGTGTCAGTAAGACAGATTTCTTTAAAGGAGTAAGAAAAACAAATATTAGCAGTGATCAGAATATATATTTCTCTAGACTTGAAGAACATTTAATATTGTTCCATACAAAAGTTCAAAATTAATAAATGCCTGGTGATATATGAGCATAAAATTGGAGAACTTCAAGTGGAGAGATTAATGGGGCACGCCAAATATCAGGATTAAGAAATAAATAATTTTATTCCTTTTAGTTTATCCCTCTTTTTTTCTGGGCTGATTTGTGCTTTTTTGATGGTTGTTTGGTTGGTTTCTGTTGTGGAAAGGGAGAGGGAGAGTCTGCATTATGATCTAGCCTGAAGTCTTACCATGGAATAGGCCATTAGACTGCCCTGAATTAACTCCTCCTTCCAAATCAGCAGTAACGGATGAGCTTTGGAACGTACTAAAAAAATCATAACTAAAAATTCCAGTCTTAATCTGAAAATCTATACTCATATCCCTACAAAAACCCATTGTAATCCTCAGTGTATTTTATCAGTGTTTAATTATCATCACCATTATAAATCAGTGCCTTATTTCTAACTTGCATATATATTTTTATCTCTTCCTTTTGTCCTGTTAAATTTTGTTATCCCTTTGAGAAGAATTCTAATAATAAATTCCTTCCCCCTCCATAGAGTGGGCTATAATTGTCATCTAGTGACCCTTCAATCTTCTCTTTGACAAACTGAATATATTGACCTCTATAAATCTTTTATTAGTAGTGGTATTTTTCAACCTTGTCATCATGCTCATGGTTCTCTCTTGAACCCATTTGTGAATGCCTTTGAAATGTTGTCAGCAGAACTGGACACAGTGATTTAGTAGCAGTCACAGAGGTAATACAGCCTCCCTATTCCTTCTTGATATTTCCCAGATTATATATAAGCCATTAACTATATTATCCTGTGCAGCTGTGATCCACCAAGACACTTACTGTTTGTCAAACTAATTGCTTCCAAGAATAAAATTGCATTCTGTTTTTTATTTCTGGATGTGACCTTACGTTTAGCACCCCAAAAAATAGGTTCAGTGGAAGCTCTAACTAATCCACCAGTTTTGTGTCTCCCCTCTCGGTTCTCTGTCACCTGAGCAAACTCCATCAACAGCAGTCTTGTATTTGTTCCCATAAATCATTGAATTTATGTTGAGACAGCACTGATTTTTTTTTTTTTTTCATCTTCCCTACAACCTCTTGATGACTGTGCCTTTCAAGATCAACAGAAGAGGCAATTCTTAATTTGCTCTGAACCAAAATTTTACTTGGTAGGTTTGAAACGTACAGCAAAAATGTAACATTTATGTGGTGGTGGAAATAGTAAAGCATGCAGAGAAACAAGAGATGGGTTAATAAAAGAAGGGCAGCAAAATGCAGCCAGACATGGATTTCAAGGGCCACAAGCACCTTTTGGGCTCCTGCGCTCTGCAGGATTAATACAATTTTTCTGAAAACAGATTGTAGCTCTTTTATAAGGGAAATTAGGTTCTTTGTTTTAGATCACTGTCCAGTTGAGACTCTAATTAAAAAGCTGTTTAAGAGTCTTTAGGCTTCTAATTTATTTTTCCTTTGTTCAAGTTGCCCTGTGGCAAAGAAAAAAAAAATTACTAAAATAAGGGAAAAAGAAGTTGTTTATTTTTTTTTTCTTTAAGAGCTTGTTGAAAATTTTGAGGGTTTTTCCCATGAAAAAAATCAGGATACATGAAACTTTTTTTATTCTTTGAAGCATTTCCTGAGTTTTGATTAAAATTTTCAATCTCTTTATGGCTTTTTTTCAAGAATTGAAAAATGTGATTATTTGAAGAAGTTTTGATGGAAACAAAAATCCCCCAGCAATATTTTATTTTTAAAAAAGGGGTGGAGGGATGGAATAGTATGTGTTGGATTTTGTTTGTTTGTTTTTTAAAGAAGTGTCCTAGACTTATGTCAGTCTGGAAAGGATGATAATGTCCATCAGTTACTTTTCCTGTTTAATGTTTAACTGATACATATTGCGTATGTGTTTATGTATTTGTAAATATGTATACATGCTTAACCCTCCGCTCAAAGCAGTCTGTTACAAATGCATACAACACAGGTTGATATGCGGCCTCTGTAGTATGCAAAAAACTTCCATGCCATGCAAATCAGTAGTATCCTATTATTGTGATAGCCTGAGGAATGTGGAAAAACAAAGACATCCTAATGAAAATCCTAGGGTCACTTCATCTATTGAGGCAAACCTCAGAGCCTGCAAATGCATTGAAGGCTTATTTTGACTTATCATCTAAACTGCTGGTTAGGACATACTGGAACTCCACTAATTACCATGTGTGCTTCAGGGCTTCTGGAAGGGCAGCAAACTCTGCTTAATCATGTGGGCAGTGAAAAAATAGGAAAGGCAGATGTTGTACTGACCTCTTTGTGTCTGTTTTTTGACCTCATCCATCTACTTGATGAAGTCTGTCATAATTGTGTATTTTACAGACATATATGCCCACGCAAGTAATTTTTTAAAATATTATTTTAACTTTTTATATTATTGAGACATGCATGGACTAGCCACTGGAAAAAAAAATTATAACTCAGTGTTAAAGAAATTCTATCAGGTGTAAAGTGTTTGGAGGCACTAGATTCTATTAAGGGTTACATGAAAATAAGAGTGTCTCAGTGATGTCTGCTGATACTGCAGTCTCCTGTGGAATATGCTGTTTAAGATGTAGAGACTGTGTACAGAAGTAGGCTTCCGTAAAAGTAAAAAACCCACAAGATTCCCCCCCCCCCCCAAAAAAAA
>NW_010122817.1:17599-32686 GCF_000699245.1 Pterocles gutturalis
AAAACCACAAACCCAAACCACCCCTTAACCTGACCACCAAAACAAAGCCTAAGGACTTTAAAATCCACTCCATTTAAACAATGTAGTCACTCTTTTGGGAAACACCATGTTAGTTCATTTTGATAATTCTTCCAACAAATGCTTGTTGTGGGAAGTTGTTAAATGTAGGGCTGTAAAATGTGACTGCTATGGAATACGTATTTTTTTTCCATTGCTTTTGCTCCATTATTGACTATCAGACAAGGAGAAATGGTAGCCTAATTAAGAATAGTGATACAGGTTTAGACTTTGCTCTTATTGACATGGACATTGTGTCTTAGACGATTAATTATCTTGCATGTGTAAGATGGATAAGTACTGCTTTTGTCTATCATCATATGAAATAAGACATAAAATAGCAAGGATTTGTTTATTTTATCAATTGAGTTTAGTAGTTGCATCACTACAATGTACATATAGCTATATATTTAGCTAAATTAACAAACAATCCATGAGGTGAAGGAAATGAATGCCCACATCTACCCACGCAGTAAGCCTTGTAAGAGAACACAAGATCCCAAAGTTTTGCTGAAGCCTGCCAGTGGAGTGGCTGTAGGAGAGACACTGAGTGTGTGACCCAATCATCTCACAGCAGAGAGGCTGCTGGTCGACACTGTGATCTTGGGCAGGTTATCATCACTGCTGCACTTTGTCAGTGCAAGTTGTGATTTCCATGATCATGGAGTCATTTAGGTTGAAAAACAGCTTTAAGATCATTGACTCCAACCATTAACCTTACACTGTCAAGTCCACCACTAAGCCATGTCGCTAAGCACCCCATCTACATGTCTTTTAAATACCTGCAGGGATGGTGGCTCAACCAGCCTGTTCCAATGCTTGACAACCCTTTCAGTGAAGCAATTTTTCCTCATATTTAATCTAAAACTTCCCTGGTGCAACTTGAGGCTGCTTCCTCTTGTCTTATCACCTGTTACTTGGGAAAAGAGACCAACACCCACCTCACTACAACCTCCTTTCTTGTAGTTTCAGGAAGGAAAATTTATTCACTGAAAAGGATTATTAAGCATTGGAACAGGCTGCCCAGGGGAGGGGGTGAGTCAGTGGTTGAGTCACCATCCCTGCAGGTATTTAAAAGATGGGTAGATGTGGCACTTAAGAACATAGTACATGTCCCTAGTGGTGGACTTGGCACCAAAATTGTTAGGTTTACAGCTGGACTCGATCTTAAAGATCTTTTCCAGCCTAAATTATTCAATGATTCTATGATCATAGAAATTGCAAATTGCACTGACCAAGTGCAGCAGTTTGGTCTGTGTCAGAGCTCCTCTCCAAGGGGTAATGTGACTAATTTCCTACCTACAGCCAGGTTCTAGATCCTTCTGAATATAGGATAAAGAGTGATTTATGGCACTATTTAGACACTGTATGTATTGGTCTACGTAGTATCAGAATGAGAATTGGTATATGCCGCTGTTGTTATGAATGCCTGCAATGAAAGATGTTGATTTGCTATCCAAACCTAAAATACGCAGCTTTTAAAATACTTGAAAGAGGTAACACAGTCATATGCATTCTAATATCTTCTACCCCAAAAACCACTTATTGCTAATAAGATTTCCCAGTTTTCCCGTAGCACCTCATTTATTCCTACTCATAAATATTGGACTGAAAATCACCAGTGGTCCCCTTAGATTGACAGTGTTGTTTTGGTATCTATCTAGGATTTAAAATTCACTGGTCAGAAGGGTAGGATATGTGATTTTTTATGACTGCTCTGAATATTAGCCTTGGAAGTTATTACTGGTGCAATTGTGCTATTAAAACTGTGCTAGAAAAATGTTGTAAATTTATTTTCCTTATAGGAATGACTGATTTTGAATTAAAAAAGAAAAAGTTGCTCAATTTTTGTTCCCTATTGTCAAAATGCTAAACATAATCAATAATTCTCCTGAATATGGAGTTGGTCTTTATTATTTAGGAGAGGACCCGTAAATAAAACAGATCTTAAAATGAATTTATTAAAGCCATCTCCTAAAAAGTTGATGTGATAAAATGTAGCTGACTCTCAAATAGTGGCTGTAAAGGGGTTGGTTCTGTGATAAAATGTAGCTGACTATCAAATAGTGGCTGTAAAGGGGTTGGTTCACTCAATTAAAAAAAAAAAAGACAAATTGCTTATTTCCCGTAAGTGGTCTGTTAAGTCACCACAGCATTGCCGCTGCACTGGGATGTATAATTTCCATGATATTCTTGTGTTTGCAACATTCATGTACCATAACAAAAATACGGTTATGATTCTACTGCATGGAAGGTCAGCAGTAAAGGGAGGAACAGGCAGTTACATACTCCTTATAATGTGAGAATAAAGGTTGGCTTCCACTGAGTGCTCAAATATAGAATGACCGTGTTACACAGTTGCAGAAGACCACAGAAAACTTCTTCCTTCCCAAATGAAAAACATAGTGATAGATCAGAGAGAAAATGCTTTGCTTGGAATAATGCCAGTGACAGTTGCATATTTTTAGTTCATTTGTGCCTGGAGACTCAGTTCTGCACCCTAAATTGTCTTCTCAAATTACTCCAATACTGCACAAGATATTAAACAGTCTATAAAGCACTCTGGGCATTCTTGCAGAAAGACTCAATCAGAGTGAGAAACATCATCATATTTCACAGAAGTCTGTTATTTGAATCCAGACTTCATTTGGAGTTACCCATTGAGAACTTCCATTTATCTGTTATACGACATGCAGGTTTATTTATAACCCTGGATTTACACAAGTCATGCATTTGTACGTTTTCGTCACTTCTACTAATAGCTTTTTCACAAACCCCACCTCAGCTGGTGCTGTTGCCCAGGCTCTGTGGAACATCTCTAGAATTTGGAAGAGGACAGAGATTCCCTAACCAGTGTCAATGGACTTGCTGTACTGTGGCAGCTTGTAAAGCGAGATAGCTGCAATATCCATACCTCTGATAATGCTAATATTCATTTCCACAGACTGGTTCTCTCCTCTGTCACCCATTTATTTTGTGCTGCTTGTACTGCCTGTGTTTCCATATTTTTGCCCAGTTTGCTCCCTGGTGTATTGTCTCATTTCATGCCTTGTGTATATATCTCACTTGGACCTTTTAAACCTACTTTTTTTTTTTTTTTTTCTCCAATAAAAATAGCTTTTGTCCATTCCATTCCTCCCCCTTCTTTTTTTTTTTTTAAATTTTTAATTTTAGCCAGTAACATAAAAATACTCAATTTAAAAATGAAATTTCAGATAATGACAATCTGTTCAACTCCAGATACAATGTAGTTTGCTCAATGAAGAAAACTTGGAGTAATGAATTTTTATACAGAGAGTCAGTGTCTTCTTCAGTATTTTTATACTACTGAATAGTCCAGTCTAAAGAACTGCCAGGAAATACTTTTAAGAGATGTTGAATCAGACATATTATTGTAACCTGGGATGGAAGGTGAAGAGAAATCAGTAAGTAGCTCTCACAGCTTCCTTGCCTTTCAAACTGAATCTAGGACTGGTTTCTGATATGAGAAATAAAGCATGTAATTTTCCTTTTTTTGTTTATTTGGACAGGAAGAGACGGTAACCTTCTGTGGATGGAAAGGAAATGAAGAATGACTTTGTTTTTAAGACGTATGTAATGCTTGATTTAAGACACCAGGGAGAAAAAAAAAAAGAACTCACAACACCAATGAACAGAGAATAAATGAGGAAAAAATAATAGTGTAGTAAAATATGTTCAAATCTGAGATTGAATTAGAGAAAGAATGGGGAATCCCTAGGTTTCCACTTTTTTTTTTTTTTTTTTTTTTTTTTTTTTTCAGGCTTAGACAAGCTGTGACAATTGAGATCAAGCAAAAAAACATTGGGAAAACCCCATCTTGAATTCAAAGGCTAGCTTAAAAAATAAACATAGCAGGGGTGAACTGCAAGAATGTGGTGGAATAGTTCTCATTTATAAAAGCAGTATTCAACACCAAATGTTAAAGAAAATAAAAACTTAAGTACTTAAGTAAGTACTTAATTTACTACTTTCTTAACTACTCAGTAAAGAATCTTTAATAAATTTCTTAATTTTTTTTTATTGTGTAGTTCCTGTACAGTAGTGTTCCT
Organism: Pterocles gutturalis; assembly: GCF_000699245.1. Lineage (NCBI taxonomy): Eukaryota > Metazoa > Chordata > Aves > Pterocliformes > Pteroclidae > Pterocles > Pterocles gutturalis. Next base: position 21,727 of record NW_010122817.1, read on the forward strand.
TTATGAATAGGATTAGATATAGATATTTTGCCTCATCTGGAGGATGTCTTTAATATATTTCTTAATTTTTTTTTTTTATCCTGTACAGTAGTGTTCCTTTATGAATAGGATTCGATATAGATATTTTGCCTCATCTGGAGGATGTTACAATCATGACACATGGTATTTTTCCTTAAACATCAGAGTTAAAAGACCTCACTGCATGTTCTGCTTGCAAGGCTCACTCTCTCCTTGACTTCGGGAGAGCACCTCACCTTTCTATGTAGATCACCTTGAATTAAAAATAAGTAAATAAGTTAGAGGAGAATTTACTGAAGAACCAGTAAACAATTTTTTTTTATGATTACTAAATTACAAACAATGTTTTAAATCCAAAATAGTTGAGATGCCAATGAAAAAAGTTGAAGACAAAACTCCCAGCTGGACAAATGGTACTTGCAATGACCGCAATCTCTCTGCAGTGTCTAGTTTTCACATTGCAGGAAGTCTGCCTCTTGTATGCTGGAAGCAATGTATTCATTTCCTGCCTTGGGACCTTGTGGTGAGGCAGCTTTGCGACAAGCCAATGCATGGGCACATTTGATGGGCTAAATCCACTTATTGTCCTAAACTGACAGGTGGTTTTGTGCAATGCATGAGGGATTTAGTTGGTGTAGTGCAAAATGCAGCCTACAGGTCTGTGATATTTGCATAAGCAGCAATTAATGACCAATAACTAATACTGTTACCCTTGTTTATGTCATTCCTTGTTATACCCTTGTTGATAATGTCATTCTTTCTGAGTTGTCTGACTGAAGGAAATTAAAATTCTTTCAGATTGAAGACATATTTGCTGTGAAGTAAAGGGATAATAAAGTTGGCCTTGTTCAATGCATCAGATGTTTTGGTCTTTGTCAGAAAACAGTATCAAAACAAATGCACAATTACTAGGGGAACACCACCTCCTAGCCCTCCCAAACCTTAAATAATAATTTTTGAATGTGTTTTTAGGTTTTCTGCTATTTTCTAGGGATATTCTACCATGGTATATGGCTTGCTTCTGTTCCCACTGAAGTCAACGCAAAATTGCCAGTGAGCGATGGAAAAAGCCCATGAAAAATATCTCAAAAACATTTGTTTCATTTTGTTAAATTGAATTTGTTGGCCAAAAAATGAATTATAATTGTTTGCTTCAATCAGAGTTACAGAGAGACTGATGTCTCTTTACATCAATTTCACTACGTTTATTCCTTCTAACATGCTCTAAAAAAGATGTATTACCCAAATTTTAAGCCAAAACTGAAAGATAAGCTCTTAGCAGTATAGAGAAACAGAATCCAAATTCAATGTACAAGAACAATAACAAAAAGCTCAATGCTACCTCTTGGTAGTTTGCATTAATATTTTTGTTATGTTTACAGTGATTGTTTCCTCCAATAGTCGACTTGCTGGTTTTTGGCTTTTAACCCTGAACTTTTTATGAGAAATTTCTATGTATAAGAGAAATTTTGTACTGAAGTTATTGCTGCTGTTAAATAGCGAAAGAAGAAATGTTTGTGTCTTCTACTGTGAAGGGGGATGGTTTAGTTTTATATATATTTTTCTGTGAGATTGGTATCAATAAATCAGTGTGGTTTGAGCACGTTGTTGGTTAGGGTCAGCTCCTAATGCTCGGGGAACACCACAGAACCACTGTGGAGTTTGGCATAGGTGTAAGCCACTATTATTTTTTTTTTTAAATACCTTTCAAAAGAAAAAGCCCATACTTCACAGAATCTCAAACCTGGCAACCGCTTTTCTAGTGTACCACTTGCTAGCTTTGTGTTTGCTTCTTACAACAGCACCTACACTCCTCGACAGCCTTAAAAGCACACTTGAAGTGCCAGATCACTGTCTTCCTGTGCCAATACTAAATATAAATTTTCCCACATGAGCCAACTGAGTGACGATCAGATGTTTTAAAAAGGGTTTGATTTTCAGTTGTCTGAAGACTGCTCTGATAAAAAATTTTCAGTGACCTCAGAGCTGAAAGTGGCTGAAAAATTGTCCCTTTAGCTATTAAATAACTCAACTGTTCTGCACAGGTTTGTGAACTAGGATTGTAATTTCTGTGTTCTAATTTTTGTAATTTGATTTTTGATTTATATGAAAATTGCATAGACCTTGAGATGTCACAGTTGGTCTACCTCTTTGCCTAAAATTTGCCTAATGCATTTCTAGGATATGAGAATGCTGTTAAACTAGATCAGCAGTCCCTGGTATGCTAGGAGAGAAGGAAAACTCTCTCTTGAGGTGCAACTTCATTAAGTTTTCTCTCTGAAGTTCTGAAATAAATGTGCTGTGCAGCTTGTTTCTTTCTTCCTGCAACCTCTGTCTTGTTGTAGCTGTCTCTACCAGCTCCAACACAACCCATCTTCTTAGGTTTCTTCTAGCAGGAATTTGTCATCCTGAAAAGAACAGAGAAATTTGCCAAGATGCTCAGGCTATGTGGGCAGCTTTTTCTGGTAGAACAGCCATGCCCACCCAGTCATGCCACTGGGATGCTATGTGGGCTTTGTGGATATTATGTGGATCTGTAATTCTGTGTGAGACTTCTTGATGGAGGTGGAAGCTCATCCATAAGATATGGATGAGATTCGTACTTGCAAAAGTGCTGATAACTAAACGGCTAAGTGAAGCCATTCCACTTTCCGTAGTACAGCAAGCATAAAAGGTGCCTGCCACTTACAAGTCATCACACATCTCAGCTCCAGCAGAAGGGTGTTAGGGTGCAGTATTTGGAAGCTGGTGGCCACAAGGCATAATGTAATTAATTATTTAGCTGCCTCTGTGTATCTGGGTTCAGGATGGTATTCCTGAGTGGATATCTGTTGTGATGGGAGAAGCTAGAGCTCTGTCTTCAAGATGTCATAATTTCTTGAGCCTGCAGTCATATCTGAGTGTTAGTTAATGTATTTTTGTCCTGATCTCATTCAAGATGATGCAGGACAGCACCTTTCTCCACACCCATCTAAAGCTAGCTGTACTGTGCTGACCCTTGGTGTATTGTCATCACAGTCTATGTGGAAGGGCACTATTTCAAAATTAGAGGGTGGTGGAGAAGATAAATGCTAGCTTCAAGCAGACGACATAATTCAGGGAATGATTTTATCCAAGGTTAATGGAAGATCAGACACAGTATCTATCAGCTGAAGCAAGATCAGAGTAATCTGTTAAGCATTGAGACCTATAACTCTGTTCCTGAACTGTCATGATATACTTGCAACATTTTGGCAGTGTTTGACAGATAGTGTTTGACTGTTTATTGACACAAATATCCTCTGTGCTGCTCTAAGTATCTATTTTTCTGATCTTGGATGGAAATTAAAGGTTTGGGTAGAGAGAAGTAAGTGAGAGAAAGCAATTAATACTCACAAAGAGGTAATACATATAGCGGTGGCTGAGTAAACAGGACAGAGAACCCTTGTCAAGGATTTGTAAACTTTGCCTGAGAATTGCTGTAAATTCCTTAAGTCTTTCTGTAGGGGTTTGTGAAATAATGTAATACCACTTTCATCTTCTGTGATAATGCAGAACAATATATTTGTTGTAGTTGTACTGGGTAGTTGTCATGAAGGGAAGTAAAAAACAGAGATGTGTTGGATTAAATAGTGACTGTCAACAGACTTCTTTGCTGCAGAGCTACTTTGGAGTGAGTGTATATTCATTCACACTTTCTCTCACATTTTTCTTTATTAAGGTGTTGTTCAGCTGAAATTGAATTCCTCTTTGGCTGTCCATAAACTGTGAAACAGAAGGATGAAGACTATCCCTTGCCTTTTTGTACATGAGTGATAAGAGCACAAGATCATTACTGCAAGTTTACTGCAAAGATGAGTTCAGAGGAGAAGAGTGTATCTCCAGCTCACAAAATATCCACTCCATCACATAGAAGTGCCTCCTCTTCATCATCATCTCAGAGGGACAGGAGGCAGGTAAGGAAAATATCTAGACATTTTTAACATCTGGTGAAATGATTCATTTATTCCTGTAATGTGGCTGGTAGTTCTCACTAGCTCTAAATTCACTTGCTTGTAGCACTGGATGATATATCACTATAGCCAAGAACTGTTGATATTTTTTTTTCCACTTTCTGAAGCGGTTTGAAAAAGATTCAGAAGCAATATTAGCACTATGTGTAGTGCTGTAGTAGGAAGGATATAATCACACAGGCAAGTAGAAAACATGCTCCAAAGTCTTTTGAGAAGTGGTTTCTTTGTCAGCATGAACCTACAGTTGCTTCAAATTGTTTTGTGTCCTCTGTGAATACCCTTTTTGTAAATCTAATCTATTATCTTTTTACAAGGTGATATTTCAATTCAATTTAAATACATTGTTCATCCTTTATGGAAACACCTAAGATTTTAAGTATTATTCGGCTTACTACAAATTTACACTGATTGTCCCACATATAGTACTAGTCTACTTACGTTAGACTTCCATTTTCAAGAAACCCTTGTCTATGTGGATGTAATATGTCTTTTCTCCAGGATCCCTTTGAGATGAGGGCTGTATTATTTCCTCTCAGAACAACTTAGACATTCCTGTGTTTTTTCTAAGGGCTGGGTATACAGTCTGGCCCCAGCATCAGTGGGACCACCTCAGAAATTATCAGAGCTACCCACTAGATTTCAGATAGGTTGTTATATGTATATTTACAAATGCAAATGTTCATACTGAAAATTTGATTAGAACAGAAACCTACTTTAAAACTTTGATCCATGGAAACCCTGAACACTAAATCAGCTTCTGAGTTAGTTTACTGTCATTATGTTTAAAAAAGAAATGTACAAAATGTCAGAATACAACAACTTTATAATTTAAAATATTGTAAAAATATTTTTGTTAACGCAATACTGGCTTCTTTTCAGCTTGACAAAAAAAAGAGGCAAGAAAAGAGCTTAAATAATTGTTTGTTGTGGTATGCATTTACTTGAATGACTGTAGCTTAAGAACATTTTCACAGCTACTTGTATTACAGTTGTGATATTGTTTTCTCATTTGCTGCTGAAGTAGGTTTTTTTTCCCTTACTTGACATAAAAAATTTGAAAATGGAGATTTTTGATGAAAACTGTAATGTTTACAGCTTTGAATGTAAATAGTCTCACCATAAGGTATGTTTGAAATGTTAAACCAGGAGAAGAATTCTGATGTGTGTTCAATAACAGGGAGGAAATGCGTTTGAAATATTTTTAATAATTTCTATTGTTTTCAGTGAAGCCAAAAATAGTGTTCTCACAAGTGATAAATATTTTCCCTGCCGTGCTGTACAGGATTTGGGATAGCTGTACTTACCTAAGTCCTGGTTAGCATATGATCTCCTCTTTATTTTTCATTAGTTCCATCTGGAGGAAGAATTTTGACATTTTTGTTTAAAGCATCAATATATTTTATCTCTCACATTTAAACACAGAGAAGGTGAATGCAAGACTTGTAGGAGCTTCTGATCTCTGCTAAGAGCATATCCTTTGAGTTCTCTTTGTAATTAGATAGTTTGGTACGGTCATGCAAGTAAGAATGAAAAAAATTACCTTTTGGGAATACATTTTACCGTAAATCTAATGGCTACCGTATCTGTTACCATAACAACGGGGTAGAGCAAGGTACACCTGCCATCATAATGAAATGGATGCTTAACTTTAAGTTCATATTTGGTCACTGAAACGTGAAGCATGATTTTAAAATAATGCTGAAGAGATCAATTGTGTGATGCATCCAGAGCTCTCTTGAATCCAATAATGTAATGATGCTTAACAAGTATATTTAGGCATGTAAATGTGGACTGGAAAGGCTACTGCTAGGCATTAGGGTTTTTTTTGCCTTGGTGCTTGCAGTGTTAAAGACAGAGAAATATGCAGGAGAATGAATGGATGGGCAATTTCTTCTGCAGTGAAAGTGAGCTACAGCATGCAACACAGTGTGAGGTGCAGTGGTGCTATATTCAGGGAAATAAACATATGAAGGTTTCCTTTGTGCCTGTAGACTCAGTAAATCAACCAGCTTCATCATACCATCTACTATAACAATTGTATTTCTAATTTCTTTCCTTGCTTGTGGCATTATTTGTGTATATCTTGGTTTTCATAGGCTTTCCCCCAAATACAATGATAGCTAGAGGGTAGGGGATTTTGGATTGAGGGCTGTTGAGTTTTGCTTTGAAAAGGCTTGGAAATTCTGTCTTGCTGCCTCCTTGGACTCTTCCCAGCAGCTAGGAGAAAAGCACGCTTCCTGAAGGGGAAATATGTATGGATATGGAAAGTGATGTCACTGGATGAAGTGTCAAAGTAGCTTTCATCATCATATGTGAGGATAACACTTGATATTTCTAGATGGTTAATGACTGAAATCTTGTCATCATATAATTCTTGTCAAAGTCATACCAGCAATTATGGAACAGTTTCCCAATAAATTGTGGCTCAGGAGTCTGAATGAGTGTGAACATGACTATGATAAATCATTTCAGGGAGAGTGGAAAATGTCGTGCTGTATATAATGCTGGCATTTTAATGTAGCTTTCTTATTTCTGCAATATATGTCACATAAGAGAATTAGCAGTCAGCAAAAGCTTTGACATTGCCAATTTGCAGGCTCCCTGACTAAGTAATGGATAAATGAATAGGCTACTGAAGCCAGCAATAACAAAAAAACCCTGGGTTCAGATTTTCATCATCGTAGGAAGTTTAGCATCATTCATTTTTGTCAAAATCACGGTTAATTTGGACTATTAGATAGAAGGTGGCCCAGGACCAACCTGTTTTGTTTAACCTCTGAGCTGAGCAGTGTGTCAGGACAGTTGTGGTGTTCTTGATAAGGAATACTTTAGAATGCAGCAGCAGCAGTTTTTCCTGCTGTGGAGCTATTGCAGAGTATAGAACTCCTGTCATTTCCACTGTCAGGGGATCTCCCTAAGAAAACTAGGAGTCCCCATTCAAAAGTAAGCACAAAAACTGCAATTCTGACAGCCTTTTTTGTGGGTCATTCTGGAAAGGGAGATTGTTGTTTTTCATCCCTCTTGAAACTCTGAAAAGGCTAGTTATATTCTGTTACACAACAAAAAGGAGGAAAACTAACACTGTTTTTAGAAAGTACAGCAGAATATGATAAAAGCATATGTTGTGGATTCAGTTTGGTGGGTGTAAGAGCTTTATAAGTTTTCCATATTTTATTTACTGACTAAGTATGCAAGTTGTACTGCAGACTGTAATATGATATATATTCTCGGCAATGCATGGGTAGCTATATTGTGCTGAGAAGGCAGAAAGAAGTAAACACATTATAGGGTTAACAACGTGCACTTTGGTAAATTGAGTCCTGACGTCAGGCTATTAAACAGAGGGAGTGATAGAGAAAGAGAGTAATAATAATGAAGCTGTGAACAAAGGAGAGATTTTGACTTTTCTGACCACCATCTAAAGGGTAGCTAATACATGATGTGAATTGGATTTAGCAATGTCTGCCATCTTAAACGTGAGGATTTCTCTTCTAATTTCTCAATTTTCTTTTTGGTCTTTTACGGGGGGAGGAATGATCAGCTGTTATCTCTTTCTCTCTCTGTTTCTCTTCATCAGATTGCTGTTTCAATAAATCCTTGATTCTTTTCCCCCACAGCAAATACAAAAGGAGAAAAGCTTTTAGTCCTATTGCATTTAGCCTTGTGTGGTTGCCTTTCTGTTCGGAGACCTTTCATATTTCAAATGACTGTTGTCTTTCAGCCATACGTAAAGAGTGAAAGATAGGGGCTTTGAAGGAAAAATAAAAAGATTTTGCAGAGCAGCAATCATCTGCTTTTCAGATTTTAATGTGGGGTTTTATTTTCCAATATTATTTAAGTAAAATTAATTTATTAAGACCAATATTGACTGGCAGGAGAAGGGATGTACCCAAGGGATGCAGAAAGGGCTGGGTTTGGGCTAAAGATGTTTACCTGGCCTTGAAATTCAGGAGCAGAGTGCGCTTCCAAAGTCAAGGCTCTGGTCTTCCCTAGAGGTCTGTGCTGGAAAACACTTAGTTAGCTTTTTATAACCACTATATTTTAATTATCAAAATAGTCTTCTGAAAGCAGTATTTCCTGGGGCGGGTGTCACCTAGATATAAAGGCTTTAGTGCTGATGGAAGGATCGAGCCATTTGTCTGCAGCAACCTTAATCAAACCTTGGTTTATGGAATAATTGGAAGACTATAAAAAAGTTATTCAGTAGGTGACTCCAGGAGTGAAATGTATGGTACTTGAAAAAAAGGACTAATAATCGTTACTTGGGTATAAGGATGCAGTAGAAATCTAGGCCTCACAGTGCTATGCACTGTATTAAGCGTGTAATAAAAGGCAGTCACTAGCATAAAGTGCTGATTAGATGAGACAGACATAGTTTGGGAGCTGAAAAAGAGAGACGTGATTTGCCTGTTGTCTCTTTGGTTAACAAATGATAAAGCATAATGAGAAGAGATATGTGTGATAGGAAGATATCATGGGTTCTATTCTCATTCAGTTCTAGAGTTTCATGCTTTCAGCTAACATTAAGAAGAGTAAAAGTAGAATTATGAAGGGGAGTCTTTTGGCTAAGAAAACCGCCATCAAGTTTTCCCAGGAGGTAATAAACTGCAAATTTTTCATAGAGGTACTGCAGGACCGTCAGGTTCTGCGAAGCTGCGTTCACATGGGCAATCAAGCAAGTGGGTGGTGCAGGAGGGAGAAGTAAGAAGTGTCAGGAGTGGAGTGCTCAGCCCTAGAGTGTAGAAAGCAAAAGGTACTTGATTTAGAGAGTGAGACTCTTGGTCAGGAAATGTATCGGTGAAAGAAAAGAGTAGGGGAGAGAGAACTGGGTGGGCCAAATGCTTTGTGAGGTTGCAGGACATGAAAATAAGAAGCAAGGACTGGTTTGTAGGGAGAGCAACAACTAGCTGGAAAAGTAAGGGCAGAACAGAGAAAAGAAAATCAAGGGGAGGGGTGGTTTTGAGTGAACAGGAGTACCTGGGAGAGCTGGTTGATGTGTAGAAGGGGGAAGAAAAAGACACAAAAAATCTTTCATTCTAACTGCTTGGTGTTTAAGAAGTACTTTTTGTGTGGTTATTCTAAGCAACAACAGATTCACTTTTTGTCTGTCCCACAGAAAAAGCTGTCTACTATTTGAAACCAAAGCTACTCGAGGCAAAATGCTGAGGCTTAAAATGAGAGACCTGCTGTTGCTAGTGCTTTTGCTCCTGTTGTGGATACACCTTTCCTGGCAGCTTAACGGGAAGTAGCAGAGCAGTGGCATGGGAGGGGTCATGGCAGGAGCAGCTGTGGTGGCAGCAGCTATGGGATTTCAGCCACTAGCGTGTTTCCCTTGGTTGGCTAGGTTGGCAGGGTAAGGTCCATCATATACACAGATCCATCTTGCCTGCTGGAAATTCAAGTCCTTTGGAAGAACCATAGAACCATAGAATGATTTTAGTTGGAAAAGACCCTTAAGATCATCGAGTCCAACCATTAACCTAACACTACCAAGTCCACTGCTAAACCATGTCCCTAAGTACCATGTCATGAGCGGAGTTGTGACAGGGGAGATGAGCTGGTGGGGTCTCATCTAGTTCTCTTATCTTTTAATTGTCCTATTTCATTTAGCGTTTTTGGTGCTTTTTCTGGGAGGCTGAGAACAATTCGGTGTGTGAGAGTTTGTGAAGGGATAGGAGGGAGAGTTCATGCTCATGTAATATTTTTTTTGTTTTGTTTTAATATATTGAGATACCTCAAACTCAGCTTTCTCTTTGTTTATGTCCAGTTACGATCAGTGACACAATATCGAGGATGCTTTTGTGGCCTCATAGACAATGACAATGTAATCGATTGGCATTTTTACCATGCCTGCCTGCCTGCCTGTCCAGTGTGGCTTAGACACTGTTGCTCATGGCAAGATTGCAATATAATATAATGTAATCTGTTCCATGTGAAAGAGAAGTCTGAGGTCACTTATATCCCTTCTTTATTCTTAAATTGAGTAGCAACCTACACTCCCACTCACTGATGGCAGCCTGATGTGACATCTGGGAAGAAATTCTTGGTGGTTACCTAGAAATTTCAGATGTTTCTGTGTCTCCATGACTTTGAAAGAAAGGAAGGCAAGGATGGATGGTTGTGTACTAGTTAAGGTAGAGACCTGAGAACGCTTGCTCTTTAGCGAAGTGTAGACTTTTAAGAGTATTTTTACTTCTCAGTAGTTTGTGAGAATTATTTCAATAATAATTATTAATGTCTTTCAGAGTTTCAAACTGAAAATGCTACTGAATGCCAAGTACTGTTGTTACAGTGTTGTAATTCTCTTTTGCTCTCTTTCCTATTTGACTCTCTTCGCATAATTAGTTGAAGCAGCATTAGAGCAGGAAGTATTAAATAAGTACTTTAAAGGCGACATCTCACTGGAGCAAGCAAAAGTTCTGAGGAAGCCGAAGAATGAAGTAACAAAATTGTTAACAAAAATATGCAATTATTCTTTAAATTGGTTAGCTACTGCTACTTTAGAATATTTTTTAAATAATTCTATGTCTTTAATAGAGTTTGAAAAAGTTCCTTAGATTCAGGAGGTAGTGGGTCTTACTTCAGTATCTGAAAAAATGTCAGAAACAATAAACTGAGTAACTTTTGAAGCTGTAAGACACCCATGTGAATGTTACAGTTCAATGCCATAGCACTTGTCTTAAATGAAATCATAAATCTCAGGCCTGTTAGATTCCTTTTTCATGACTCAAGAGGATAACAGTAAATGACTTGATAAGTAAACATCTACACGTGGCACCATCAGGCCTTCAGAAGAGTTAAGCTCTCTGGACTACATATTTGTCTCGGGATGGGGTAGGAACATGTGTAAGTAAGACTCCGAGAGAACCGGTGCAGGTTGACCCCAGGGGTGAGGCAGGCCCCCCCTCCCCGAGCACTGATGCTGATGGGTGCATTGAAAATATGAGTCA
>NW_010122817.1:32721-37553 GCF_000699245.1 Pterocles gutturalis
TGGCACATGCAGGCAACAACACAAGCCCAGGAGGCCCATTCAGGCTGGATGCATCAGGCTTGCTGTCTGTATGTTGTGAAGCCAGCCTGGGGGCACACAGCAGATGTCCCTCGTCTTCTGGCTGTGTTTCTGCCTAGAATTTACATGATATATACATGGCAACCAGAAATATATGCATATGCTCTGGATGGACCCTCTCCAATCAATAGATATTTGGATCACAAATGCCCCTGCCCTTGATAATACCTATAGTGGTTTGGAGACAGGAGACGCTGCCTCTTTCTAAGACTTGGCCTTAAAGCTGTTGAAAGAATAAAACAGCCTGGAGCAGTCAAGAAGAGACAGATAGCCTGGTCTTACAGAAAGCCAGCACGATGTCTGAAAGACCTGTGGGGAAGAAAAAGGCTGTGCAGGAGATATTGATTCGGTTCTTGACAGTGATAGTGTGCATGCCAAGCTGTCCCATGGGGCTGTATGTAAACATTCTCTGAGCTTCATAAACATTGCTGTCCGAGTTATCTTACCTTGAGGAGTGCTTTACAGGCTGCGTGGAGAATTCTTAAGTTCAGATATGTGCTACGAAGAAAGATTTCTTTTTTAAACTGTGTCAGTTCAATTAGAAACGGTGTATGTAGCTATCTTCTATTATGTAATAAACATGGGAAATAGCTCACATAAAAGCTTAATTATGCAAATTATGCAAATCATGCAAATTATGACAGATAATTTGAAGTGGTGTTTTCAGAACATAGTCACTCTTGCATTCCTCCTGTCTCACTTTTTCCCTTCTACAATGCATGCACGTCCATACCTACATTAGTGTGTCTCACTTTCCTTGAGAATATAAACTAAAAGGTCAGCTTGTACGTTTTAGAAAAAAGAATGAATAGCTGTACAATTCAAGTGTCCTCGAACACTGATTGATATTGTCATAATATGCACTCCTTTTTCTAACTGCAACTGGATCCAAAATGGCCTGTCTGGGATCAGTGGGGAATGTGTGTGTACACACACATGCACACAAATTCAGAGGGAAGAAGTGCAGCACTTCTGAAGTGCCATTTAAGATTTCTTGGAAATAAATGGCAGGAGGGAAGAAAATGAAGCATGATTTAGTTTTCTCCATGGAAAGAAAAGACACACAAGTGTAAAGAAAAGGGAGAGTGATGGCATGTGTAATATGAAGGCTTCTGTTTTCAAGACACTCATGCATGACTCAGATTATCCATATTCAAGACATACATTTATTCTACCTAATACATTTGTATGCCTTAGTAAAGCTATTTGCTGTTCTGACATCTCTCTTTTTCTGTTTTTATTAAATACTTCATCCTAGAATTGAAAATTAAGCCGCTACATCCAATTTTTTTCCCCCTCAGTAGAATAAGATTTCATGTAAAGAAAAAAAAAAAACAGAGAAAATTTTTTTCAAACCCCTTTTTCCCTAGTTCCTATATTTTTATACTGCCTATATTAATGTTTAAAGGATATTGAGAAAGTCTAAGTGGGTAGCTTACACAAGGGGGTGAAAGAGAGCCCCACGAAGAAACGGCTTTCTTTTTCTGAACCTATAAACTTTTTTAGGAGTGTCCAACTTTCTGGCATATGATTTGTGTTAACATAGACTCCCTTGCAACCATTTACTAAAGTGAAAACTGCATTTGTTTTCTAAAGAAGGCCGTTCAACATGTCTCGAATGTTTTCATTAGTTAACAAATTAACATATCAAGGTATGGTTTTCTTTTGTAAATGTAATTTTATTTTCCCTCCTTTTTTTTTTAACTGCATCAGCACTAATAAAATGAATTGGTAGCCTGAGCCTACTTAGAGAAATAGCCATCCTTTTAATTGTAATTATTTAATAGTCATAGAAAAGCTTTATATTGTTAGCAAACATTTGAATTCTCTCTGTCAGATACTGTCAATCTATCTGTTTGCTCTGCTTTGAGATAAGCATGTCAAAATCTAAAGTGTCATAGGAGAAGATCATCGTTAAAGACTCAGACTGTGACTGGGTAGTCATTCCAAACCATTGCTCTGGCAAAGAGAAGACTGCTGTTACAATGATAGCTCTTTTCTTCTTTATCCAGTTGTGTTAACGCTTCCCTCCAAGAAGCTCTTCAGAGGAGCAAGAGCTTATTTCTCTTCAGAATTTGTCAAAAAGTACTTTGAAAAGCAAAGGCTTCTTTGCTTCCAGAGCCTAAAAGCATTGACGTGAAGTGCTACGTACAACACAAAGCTGGATTTCCAGAAAGGGCTGACAGAGAGCTCCTGAGCTAACAAATCCTTGACATTTCTGTAACACAAGAAGTGTTTATTTTGCCTATCCCAAGAAAGAAGTAGAGGCATACATACCTGTCTGTTACAGAACTGCTACGTAGATATACTTGTGTTTCAGTAAAAAGGTTACAAAGAGAAAATTTTGCTCTTAAGCACATTTCTGTACAAGACAAGCGTGTGCTACAAGAAGAAAAAAAAGACTAGCTACGTGTGCTATTCATAAGGTATTGTTAAGTTCCTTTGTCTGCTAGTTAGTAGCCAAGATTGTTGAAAACATCTATGCAGCAGTGTCAATGGGAGGGACTGAGGGTGGGAATAGTGCTGTGGTTGCTTTATACAAATTAAAAAAATGTGCTAAAAGAAAGAAAGGAGACATACATGGATGGAGACATGGTTGTTTTGCTTTGTACTCACCCTTCTCTCACAGTGATATTCAAGACTGTCTTTATTCCAGCATCAACAGAACAAAAGCCAGAGCTAATTGAGAAACAGCCTAAGATAAAATAAAATTTCAAGGTTATTCCATTTGCAAATAATGTTGCAGATTCACTCAGCATATATATCACAGCTCTGTTTAAGAGGTAGTAAAAACTGGTATGTCTGCAGCCAAATCTGTATGTACCCTGCTACTGCTGCTGTATCACTCTGTTTTCAGTTGAGAGAAAGTGATTAAGCATTGCACTTTGTACTAAATAGAATTCAAATAAGAACATAGGTCTGTGCAGGGGTGGCTAGGCTGCAGAAAGAATGCCAGTGAATAGCAGGTAATAAAGGATGCACTAGCTAGTCTTTGGATTGAGAAAAACCCAACACAAACAACCAGAGAGAAAGGCTCTATTTTAAGTTACTGTTGTAGAACAGTGTTTCTCTTAAGCCCCATGGTTATGGGTGTTAAGACTGCCGAATGCTGCGAGCAAACAAGATGACCCACCAATTCTTTTTCATTACTTAACTGTTAGCCACATATTGTGCACATATTTGAACTGAAGAGAGCCTGAGTCCAATGTGAGTGATAAATTCCTCAACAACTTGTCTTTTTCTTGAAAATGAATAAATTATAGTTCAGAGAGAACTCATTGCATTAAATAGAATTAAATTCCGTTAAGTAATTAAGCAGTGAAGTAGAAAGGGAGCCATGAGTGCCAGACCTGTCCTTCACTGGATTTCCTATCTTTACTTACCCAATATCTCTTTTCTTTCCTTGTTTTCCATCTGAAAGCAGTTGAAGATCTTTTCTTTTAACAGGAAGTCAGATTCAGTTAAGAAACGTTAGAGTCTTCAGCCTTTGGCCTGATGGAGACCAGATGCTCCATGTGCTAGCATTTGTTTTGGTGGACAGGGTGAGTGGGTCACTGAATTCTTAACTGAGAAACAAAGTTGGCAAGATATATATAGAGATATTGTGAAATACATTCTCTGTTCTTGCCCTCCAGAGAAGATGAGAATATGAAGCATCATGTTGTTATTCTCTCCATCAGCTTTCTTCTCCCTCATACGTGTTTGGGAAGCAACATGAAAAAAAATGCAGGGCAGGGTCAGCATTTGTGTTCCCCACACGTAGGCTTGTTAATGGCATTTTGGGGCAAACGTGTGCTCACGTATCAGATGTATTTTTTGAATAAACTCAAAGCTGAAGGAAGGATTGTAGTTAGGACTAAGATTTAGCAATGGGATTACAGGACAATTTCAGTTAAACTTGTCATCTTGTTGAATAATTTCCAAGAGCACACAGAATTTGATGGTGCTGGTGTGTTTCTCCAGGGCAAGTCAGCTATAGTGCACAGGTAATCCTGAAGCATGAGTGAAGTCTGGAACGGAGCAATGCAGAGGTTGATTTTGTCTGCCTGTATTCTTGGGATGAGACGGGTGAGAGTACCAGGCTGATTGGTATGCCTAGATTAGTGGATTTTTTGCGTTTCTGTTTGTATAAACAAAATCCAGAAGCTGTATTGATCTGCTGCTTTCTTCCTTTTCTTCTCATCAGCTTTTCTTAACTGCTTCATTTACCAACTCTATTATTCTTGCTAAAAAAAACCCAACTCAATAATGACTTAAAGATCTAAAAAATTTTTATTTCTGTGATGCTAAATAACTAAACTTCTGCATTATAAAAATAGCTGCTTTTCAAAATGCCAGATAATAGTGTAATTTCTAGCTTTATTTTTTTGCATAAAAAAAAATAACATAAAAACATGCATTAACATTTTACACCAAGTAATGTCTGGCTACCCAGGATATTGAGAAGGCTGAAGTACTTAATGAGTTCTTTACCTGAGTCTTCTCAAGCCACACTGCCCAAGTTGCAGAAGGCAAAGGCAGTGATTGGGAGAAGGAAGAACTGCCAGCTGTAGGAGAAGATCAGGTTCGAGACCTTCTAAAGAACCTGAAGGTGCACAAGTTCATGGGACCTGATGAAATACATCTGTGGGTCCTGAGGGAACTGGCAGATGAAGTTGCCAAACCACTATCCATCATATTTGAGAAGTCATGGCACTCTGCTGAAGTTCCTGCAGACTGGAAAACGGAAACGTAACCCCCATTTTTAAAAAAGG
>NW_010122818.1:0-4724 GCF_000699245.1 Pterocles gutturalis
TTTTTTTCCTTCCTTTTTTAAGGAAGAGAAAGAAATAGGTTAAGTTCCGACCCTTTTTCACTGCGAAGATTAATTAACAGTATCTCAAACTGATAGCAGTTCAGCTTTAGCAAATGCAGTCCACGTGAAGCCAGTGGCAGCTTGATTTTCAGAGGGGAAAAGGAGTTATAAAGCACATCACTACGAAAAATCAGAGCTCAAGGTACATAAATCCAAAGTCTCAATAAATGACGGAGCTCTACTATATTTCGTGTCCGATTTTATATAAAGCAAAGTGTTTATAGGTGCATTGTCTTTCATTCACTCCCAAGTCTAGTTTTAAAAGTTGCTAAACTTTTGTATAATGCAAAGCATGCTTAACATCAGACAGATAACTCAAGTTTTACTTATAATAAAGCCAGCTGCACAAGCCTGCAGGCAAACGGGTCAGCTTTTAATATCCCTTAATGCCACTGTAGTAATTTCAAGCAGGTAGAAAAGTGCCAAGTACTACTGCGATAAATTGGAATTAAAGGATTTCTAATCCCTCATTCAACATCACTAGCATCACAAGCAAAACAGCTTCTAGCTTTATACTCATGCTGACTTTTAATGATGTGTCAAATGCAGGCACATGGTTTCATGCAACAAACAATAAAAAGACTATTTGTATCAGAACACGAATCGAGGACGACCATCTGGATCAGCAAATTAGTCTTGAATATTTATAGTGAACTAAGCAATAGCCATATAGTCAAAAGTTATGCATAAAACATCTGCTCTCTCACCAACACACAAAGAAATACCCCTTGAGCATATAAACAAATGGAATGTGAAAATGCACCTTTTGCAGTGAATTCCCTCTTCTGTAAGCCCCATCTGATTATCTACTGAAGAATGCTAACAGAATATACCACATATGTTGGATTATGACATTAAGGTGAATATTTATACTATATGCAAACACACACATGCAGAACAAGAATTGGACAACAGAGGTACTACCACAGCACAGATAATATTTGGCATCCAAGAAATACAAAGAACAGGAAGCTTTTTTGGTTCAGTGAACAAATTGGAAACATCAGAGAAAAGAAAAGCAAATCACTTCAGGCCTAGCTGAAAAGGTCCTTGTTTTTGACCAAAAATTTCTCCCCCTCCCCCAACCCAACCTAGAAACAGTCCTGAACTGAGGTTTGTTGTTTTTTTTTTAAATTCAAAGCTGAAAAGGGCTGAAGTGCTCAGTCAACGTCACAACGTCATCTTTGCTGTGGTATTCAATGACAAGGTCTACCCTCAGGCCCCCGAAGTTTCTGACGTATATAAATCCATAGGACCAGAAAGGCTGCATCCAAATGTACTGAGCGAGCCAACCACTGTTGATGCAAGAACGCCTCCAGTCACCTTTGAAAGGCTGCAGTCATAGGAAGAGGTCCAAAGTGACACAAAAAAAAAAAAAAAAAAAAAAAAAAAAATAAAAAAAAGTCCCCGTTTTGAGCAGTGAAAAAAAAAAAAAAAAAAAAAAAAAAAAATTAAAAACTGTCCCTGTTTTGAGCAGTGAGTTGGACTGCAGACCTCCAGACCCCCCTTTCCAACCTAGGTTGTTCTATGAAAACATTTTGTTTTGCTGGTAAACAGAAGTTCTTGTTTTCACTGACTGGGAAAGGCAATAATTTTAGAATAAATTAAATGTTGAGACATTGTTAAAAGTGAAAAGTCAAAATATTTTTATATTAAATGTCATAATTTTTTTATGTTTGCCATTTCCTTTTTCATAAACATTTGCCAAGTTCAAACTAAATTCACAAATAGATATAGTGAACATAAATCTGCACTTTTCAGCTAATAAACTGTTCAAATGAAAACATTTAATCTAGTTCTACTTGGCAGCTGCTTTCAGCAATCCTACTGTAGAAAAAGTACAAAATATTTGTAAGAAAAATCTCGATTTGGAGAAACTGCATATAAAATTAACTACTTCAGGCAAAGCCTGTGGACTAATGTCCCTATTTTACCAATATCTATTTAGCTAATCTACTGACCACCATAAAAATATTCTTAACATCAGACATCAAAACCACCAACAAGTCTGTACCCTCACCCAGGAAGACTGGTCCTGATTATTTCAGATCTATGAGCTTCAGCTGACCCATTTGTCTGCTGTACAATGAGCAGCAATGTCCTGCAACACACCAAAGACGGCTGCCTTTTCCATCCAAGTTATTCTTTTGGAATGCACTCTTAAAATGGTATGGATGCTCAGAGCATAGTCTCTTACAGAATGATCCCTAAACAAACCAGTAGATTTTATATATAAATGTCAGCAGAGATAGAGAGCTTGCCATTACCAAACTGGCTTTAATTCTTTTGGTCTTCATACTGACAGATTTGTCAAAAATTCTTCCTACAGTTCCCATGTGTGTTCATTGCAGAGATGGCTGCTGCAGCTCCATCAGTGGCACCATATCACAGAGTAACATGGAGCAAATAAAGTCTTCCCTGAACAGATAATCACACGAAGTTACCCAGATTCTCTCCTGGTGCCTGTCATCACAGCAGTGATTCAGCTCAAGCCTTCCCCAGTCACAGTTATTAAACATGAATGCTTCAATCCCCAGAGCAGGGGGATGAAGCCTGGATGCCTCCCTTTCTCCATCAGCCCCCATACAGAGAAATAGGCTGTATCTCCAACACACCTGGCCTGACAGATTTCCTCTGAAAGATAAAGCACGAGGACATATTTCTCATGTAGCCTTCTCACCCCAAGCAAATACTGGGATCTACTTACAAAGTAAAATTCCAACAGTGCACAGGGAAATGCCTGAACAGCCTTACCAAGGCTTTGTCTGAGCCAGTTTTCAATTTTCTTCTTGACAGTTTCAAACCCCTTATTAACCTGACATGATTTGTGCATACAACCACAGCTAGCATAGGAGGCATTTATTTTCTTACATCCAGAGTTTACCTCCACTCAAGGAAAGAAGAATTTTTCTGGCTGCAAGACTGATACTAATGTCACACAATAATTTCTCTGGCTTGAGGCCAGAGCCCCTGCTACACCTGTACCTTATATATTCAGGTAACATCCAGTCTCATGAGGACAAGAACTACAGCTAAAATTAACTCTCTGACTAGGTCTAGGACCTTTTGTCATTGGTATCAGGGGTGAAAGTGTAGCACAGGCTGGGCTCAGTCTGGCTTTCATTACTACAAAGAAGGTTTCTGCTAGCCACCACTCTGAAGCAAAGGAAGTACGCACATGTGCATGGGAACGCATGGTGGGGAGATGTAAAGCAAAAAGGAAGTTAACTTTCCTGATGTGGTGATCCTGAAGTTTCTCTACCACATCTTCCTACTCCTCTTTCTCTATTTGAAGTATATCTTATGTCCATATGGGTAACACACTGGATGTGCAACAGAACCTCAAATTGTCAGAATATAGCGAACAGTCCTACCATGCTGTCTCTGTCATTCATAAATGATAGAGACCCAACAGGTAAAGCATCTCAACAAATGACCACAGATTGGCAAGACTCAGACTTTAATTCCATTATAAACCTTTAAAAAATTGAAATATTTGGGAGCAATATACATATTTATAACAATTTAGGTATCTGTGAAGCTTAATCATAGGGAGTCTTAAGATGCAGAAACAGCTCACGAAACTCTTGGAAAGCAATGCAGACAATAACTAGGACAAAGGAATAATCTGGAAATATGATAGGAATAAGAAGCTTTCCTTTCAAATTATACTTTCTTTCATATCCAATGACACTGAGCCAATCCTACACAGAATATGAATCAGCTGGACATTAGCCACTTGAACAGTTTACATATCATCCTAACTATAGTCTAGGCATACCGATGGAAGGACATGAATCGTGATTATCTTCCAATTTAACAATTACCAGAAACTATCAATTACCTTGTAATTTCAATTTTTTTTTGAGAATTTTCTCTCCACTTTCTGCACCCACTAATCCCTTCAAAAGAATTCAGTGCATCAAATAATAAGGTGGGGGCAGGTGGGAAGAAAGCGTATTTTTAAAAGGCTCAGAGGGAAAACCTCAACACTACCAATAAATTGCATGAGCCCTTGGAAATATTCAAAATGTATTCAAACTTGCAAAACTCAAACATACAGAGTTAGTTCCAGCTGATGACTTACACTATCCTGTCACAATATAACAGATATAAGAAGTGACCTCAAAGAGCTTTATACTTAGCCACAGACTACATGAGAGGCATTTCTCTTTTTCTTACGTAGGCATTACAGAACACAAAGGTAGGAGTCTGAAGTCTCCACACTCATATTTCTCTGCATGTAACAGGTTAATAGCTTTTTTCCTACATTACAGCAATATTTTGAGACTTCCTGCAAAATATTATGCCTCTCTATAATGGGTGTTTAGCAAAACTAAATGGAGGTTTGTCACTCTGAGCCCGAGTGGTTTATTTCTCTAGTGCCATCAGTGTTACTTTTCCCCACAGATGACGGCTGGTAATGTCAATGTATGGTTAGGAGTCATTAAAACTATCATGGCAAAGAAATAGCTTATAAACATTTTGGGAGGTTCTGGTACATTCCTCAGAGCTGATTGACCTGATTTAGTTCTTTCCCAGCTTCTCCTCTAATCCCTTACAGTCACAGGGTAAAACAGGGAGTAATCTCTGGTTCCAAAATGGTTTCTCACATTGTTTCTCTGTTGCTTCTATTTCTACAAGTTATGCCTCTTACTCTTTCC
>NW_010122818.1:4755-39766 GCF_000699245.1 Pterocles gutturalis
AGGCGGAATCACAAGTTTTACCATGCTAAGAAAACATGACCAGGAAAGCAACTACTTGCAATGGTGCTAACATATGTTCATTATGCACATGCAACTCTGTGGAGGCCACGTAGATCTGAAAGAGCCAGTTTGTCCTCAGCTTGCATGTTGCTAGAACTAAACTAATCCCAGCTATAGTATCTTTATGATCCATGAGTTCCAATCTTGTTAGAAAGGAGTAAATTAGCTAGGGACATTAGCAACGTACAGGAAAAAGTTTATATGAAAGTAACCTACTCTAAACGCAGCACAAGCTGGTGGCAAATACAACTCAACATACCTGATGCTCCCCAGTCTCCAATTCTTCTCATTAAGCCTTCTTCATACATTAACTAGAGCTCCAGACAGTCAGCCAAATTTGCATCAGCCTCTATAAAGAATGGAAGCTCTTCCTGACAAAAGTTACAAGTAGGGTGCAGCAGTGAGCACAGCCTCAACATCTTGTACACATGAACAATCTAAAAATTCATGAGAAAAAAAAAAATCCATGTGCAATATAAACTTGTATTTGAACTTCCCAATCAGCTAGAAAATGAAAAGCCTTCTGCTATCCTACCCAATGCCTTTCGTCTCCGCCAGGAGAAAGCTTGCATGCAGAGGAAGTTACGAGAGACAGATCTGCTAATCAAAAGAGCTCAGAAACTGATGGTACAACATGGAGAAAGAACACAAAACGAAACCCCAATTGCTAATATCCTGTGACCCACAGACCCTTTGCATTCAAAGCAGCTGCCACAACGTGCCAAAGGAAGAGATACAATCTTAAAGAGCCAGGATCTAACACCTGCAGATGTTTCAGGATTACATAGTCAAATACACTTTGAAAGTAAATAGGAGATAGTGTTGGTAATGGCATTCAAGTGCAGTGCTCTTCTTGTGAGGAAAATAATGAGTTGAAGTGTCTTAATTATATCAAATGGTTTCACTATGTGAAGTTCATGCTGCACTTCTATGACCTGGAGGTGCCACTGGTGTGAGTTACAGTTGAAGTAGCCCAGAGCAAATGTTGGTGACTTATTTTGTTAACTACATGGATAGCCAGGAGGAATTAGTAAGCTGAAAGCTGAAAAAAAACCTCTGGAACAACCAACTCCATCCATTAAGAAAGCAGCTTTTCTTCAGCCAAAAGCAGCTTTTCTTCAGCCAGCCTGCCCAACTTGCTAAGACTCAAGCAAATCCCCTCTGTTCAGCACCTGATTTTGTCAGGACACAGGAATGAAAGTCACTTCTGCCCACTACACCAACACAAAGTCAAGGTTTAGGTAGGACCCAGAGGGTACAGTCAAGACTCATACATTAAACTTACATAATCATGATGCTTCACATAAAATGAGTTTTATCTTAAGAAATTAATTCAAGTACAGCAAATACGTTAGGTAAAACTGAGGCATATGGTCAGGCACTATCGTCCATAGTTCACTTTAACTAAATATAGTAATCAATGTATTATTTAGGGATTTAATAAAACCACTGATAGAGAAAAATGACTGCAATTTTGACAAGTCAAGCAGTCATTCCACGAGTGCCTACAGAGAGGAAGAAATGACTGAAACTGCCTACTCTCAACAGAATTCACAAAAATTCACTTTCAATATTCATAATAAACAAGGCACAAAAAGTTACAAAGGTAATATTTTTCTGTCATTTATGGTTTGAATGACAGTTTCAATAAGCTTCTGATTTACAGATCTAAAAAGGGCTGAAACACATACCTGCACTGAGAAAAATAACCAAAGACCAACCCTTTAATTTTTCTTCTGTTTCAGGCCATTTTCTTCTGATGTCTTCACCTCCATACACCTTTGTATACTGTGTGGCCTAACAACGTTGCATGACTTTAGAAAAGCAAAGCATGCCTATGCTATGTTTAATCCCAACAAAAATGAGAGCAGTAATGTGCACTGTTACTATTGACTTCCTCACAGAACAGCCAAAGCGCACAGCTTCCAAAAGGCTTGGTACTGTCTATAAATGCCAAGATTATTTCAAGATATTTTTCCTGAAAGCTCCCAGCATCTTTCCATCATTTTTACATGATGTTTGCATCCAGTTCTCTCAATTTAATCTTTTAGTTTGGTATCATGCTCTGCCTTAACTAGATTTTTTTAAAAATAGTAATAGCAAGGTACTTACACAGCTGGTGTATAAATGTGATGAGTTCTTCATGAGAAAGCAAAACTGTATTCATTTTACCAAAGCTGCAAGGCATGTTCTCTTGGCTGCTTTACTCCAGTGCCACAGGCAATCATCTGAATGTTGTGCAGGACTTTGCTTGCAAGGCTCTTCCACTTCTTGCAAAGCTCCCTGCATGTAGCACTTGATCCCTAACACCATAGTGCCCAACAATAAGGCTGTCGAGACAGAGAACTTTTGTGTATGTCTCTAAGGTGTCAAACAGGCTTATGATAACATAAGGTAGAAATCTCAAGTCAGTGAGACTTTTAGTAATGTGCAAAACTTCATGGGGCAAGGCCCTGCAAACCAATCTAACCAAACCTACTTTGTGTAACATCCCAGACTGAATGGCTCAGGATATCCTGTCCAAGCTAAATTATTTACAATTCCCTTATCTTTTCTCTTGAAAGAACTAGCACTACTAGTTCTGCCTACACTGCTTGGCCTGTTTAGCACACCTCTGAGTGCCAAAGACTCATACACTAAAATAATCAAAAAATGAAAATTGTACAGATCATCTGGAAGACAGATGAGAAGCTGGAAATCAAGAGAGGCACAAGTAGTTAGCAAATGGGCAGGTAAAAAGATGAAAAGATATACTGAAATAGAAAGTGGTGTAGAACAACATATTACAGCAGAGCAGAGGAGAGCATGCCCACAGCAAGAACAATCAGGAGATAACAAGGATAGGCTTTGAGGTAGAAAAACAGAAATACAAAATTGGTGACAAGCAAAGAGACTACCTCTTTTGAAAAGACCCTTGGTAATAAAGAAGCTGAAGGCATAACTGAAAATAAATGCATTGCTAGATACACAGTCCAAACATGATATTTGAAGAGGAAAAAAAGAAAAAAAAGAGGTAGGAAACTGCTTTTTTAAAGCACAAAGCCAAGCAATAACAATAAACTGCAGGTCTTCATGCTGAAAATAGCATTTACAAGTGACCTCCTGCTCTTCCTCAGAAGAAAATGAAAATAATGTTTCAGAGGCCAGAACAACAATGAGAATGATGGCAAGCAGCATCCTGGGCATTTTCAGGCACCTCCACAAAGCACAGGCGAATGTTCAATCAGCTCTCAAATACTGCCCTCTTGTTCACATAACACATATGAGCATAGCCAAGTCACTGTAACCTTGTCACATGTATGGGAGCAGCAAAAGAACAACCAAATAATCAGGAATGTGCACTACCCTGAACATGTGTATGTTTTTATTGGAGTGAGGAATGAAAGAGAGGGGTGTACTAAGAAAATTAACTTGCAATTATAATCCTATATTAACTGCTGAATTCAACATGTCATGCAGAGATTTAGATACTTGGATATTTCTGTGAAAATTTTATGTGGGCTTACCTGTATTCTTATGCACACACTTAAAAATCAACAAAAGTAAAGCAACTGCAGTTTTTGCAGGGAAGGTAACTTCAACAAAGTTGAAGTGGCAGATTAACAAGGTAACAGAAGGGCCAGATAAAAAAGACCCCTAAATTATAAAAAACTCCAGTTTGTTACACTGCAGAACCATGCTACTAAAAATAGAATCTAGTCAAATTCTAGAAAAGCTTCTAAAATACTACTAGGGTGTCATGGATTTTCTAAAGCAAATAAACATGCACAGCTTATTCTGCAAACTAGTCAGTCATGAGTCCATCTTCTGTACTCTATGTGCAGAACAAACCATTTTACCAAATCCTCCTGAAATGCCGTACACCTCTTCACAGCAGGCTAAGTGGAAATACCACACCAGAGTTGGGGTCAAGCTCAGGGTAATTTCAGTGAAGTTGCATCCAGGATTAATCTGTCTCATTAACTCTCTTGTAAAGATGATGAGCTGACACAGCAACTCCAGTCAGTATAGTGCAATGCGCCAGAGAAGCAAGCAGGAAATATCTTGCCCAGAAGTCCTCATCTGACTTGATACTGATGTCCACTGCAGATTCTATTGGCTTCTCTAACAGAAAGGTAGATGTGCTGATCTCTTGGGCCACAAAGACTATGCAATAAAAATTATCTTGACAAATTAGCAATGAATTTGTCATAACCCAAAACTGATGTTTTTACATTTGGCATGTGGAAAGTGTATTAAATGAAACTTTAGAAAGTGAGTGGACCCACCACGACACAGATAAAGTAGTGAGACAGCATGCTTGCTTGCTTAATTTACTTCATTGACAAAGCATTCAGGGGCTTCCTTTCGAGTATTGAAGTAATATACATAGAGCTAAAACAATAACAACATAAATTGGATTGCATTTCAGGAGTCAGAAATAAATAAGTCATGCTGTGGGACCACTATGAAATTAACATAAAACTAACAACAATCACACCAAAATTAAGCGGTGAACTGATACGGTATTACTGAAGAGGAGTTACAATATCATGGTCTTTGAGATTTAACGAATAAGCTGATTTTAATTCAGAAGACTATTCAGCATACAAAGTTTATAACTCGGGCAAACACCTTGCGAGTGCCACAAAGCTGACTGACAGTGACTAGTCCCCTTGTGCAACTTTGCACTATTAAGTTTCTCTAAAAGCACACACAGAAAAATCTACCACCAAAACAGTGTTGCCATTTAAAGTGGAAAGAGTCTCCATCCTTTCTCCTGGTTTGTCAGGTACTAAACTAGTGCTGTCACCTGGTCCTGCTGAGCACTGCTTTGTTTGGGACAATATATTTCCAATCACTTTGCACTAAGTTTGATCCTCTCACAAAGGAATTTTTATTATATCTTATAAAGGCAACAGCAAAATGTAAACACACCTGGTTTGTTGTGGGCTAAACGAATGCTCAAGCAAGCAATAGTCTTTCTTAAGGCCTCAAAATCACAAAATTGAAGGTAGAAGTAGATTCAAATTAATTGAAATGCAATGCTGGTGCTGCCTTGAAGAGAAACGTCTTGAAAAATAATAGATATTAGAAAAATGCTACTTCCTGAAAAATCAGGCCATTTTAAGTTATCACATAAGCTAAGACCTTCCATTTTGAGATGTTAAGCATCTTTTTTTCCAGCAGCCTGTCATCTCCACCTGCACACACTCTCATGCACCCAACAAGACTTGAAGCAAAATTTGATTGCAGTAAAAATGCTTCTGCAGAAGTTAGGGTTTTAACATTGACATTCTGACTAAGACCTTGATTTGACAGTTACATTTGAAAGACTTAAATGTCTGTTTAAAAAAGAAAAAAGTACTAGAAGCAGTTGTCTTTTGTTTCCTAATGAGTGACTTAACTGAGGATTACACAGATAATTGCAAGTGAATGCTACTCTACACGTGAGTGCACAAGAGTGAAATACATACCTGCTTGTAATTCTGGAAGTAATTTCAAAATAGGATTAGAGTAATTTATAAGGCTGACTTAGAAAAAATAGTAGTCCTGATCCAAAATTAATGGTTTTGGGAAGAGAAGGGAAGAGATGAGGAGAAAACTAAGATTAGAAGAAATACTGAAGTCCACAGGTACTATAGTAAATTCATTTGGTGAACAAATTTTACCATTAACTTTTAGTGAAGAAAAGTTTCCTCCGAAGTGCCTTCATGAGAAAATCTGGAGAATAACATTTTAAAATGGCAAAAACCCAAAGACAACTAAATCAAAAACCACCCATGATACTGAGGTGCACAAATCTCCACAACTATCAATATCTGCTTCACAGCCTTATCAGCAATTTTCTTGCTCTGCATACAAAGCTTAGGAAGAGATGGAACAGTATTATGTATCTGTAAAACTTCAAAACCACTGTTGGTTTGGCCATCTTAAGGAATGATTTTACAAGACTCTTTTTCTTTCCACCAAACCAGTGCTTTTGCCACCAGGATTGATAAGAAAGTAGCTTCTGCCTTCAAAAATTATATTGGAAATAATCTGTTCTAGTTATCTGTTTATTCCCACAGATGCTGAAAATGCAACTGTTCTCTCCTTTACCATTCTACCCCGTCTGTGGCAGAAGGCAGGGGAAGGATGATGACTAGCAGGCAGCATCTTACCTGCAAGACAAGGTAGTGGTATCCTGTAAAGTACTGTGTGACTCTAACACTGTAAAAGCTGTTTACATGCTCCACATATAGGTGGCAAAATGCTGGGTTAGATTTCTCCACTTTTACTAGACAGACAAAAATAATCTATCAATACCATTCTTTTAACACAACTTCAACTTTTCCAAAATTCAGTAAGGAGATAATTTCCCAGTCCCTCTGACCACCCTTTGGCAAAATTTGAGAGAACAAAACATTCTCTCTCTGGTTCTGCCAAAGCTAATGCACAAAGAGATAAAACAGCATTATTCTATCACCTGCAGGAAAAAAAATGAAGGGAAAAAAAAAGCTTCCTGATGCTCACTCTAGTCTCTCTTATCACACACTGTCATCTCCTTACTACCATTTATACTACTAGATTCTCCACACTCTCCTTTTGAGAGCATCTGTTGTGGCACTCTTCTTTGCCACACTTGGGGCAGCAATTATGTGACAGATTTCACTCAGAGGAACACTAGACTGGAAGGGAATGCACAGGTAATGGAGTTCAGTCAAACAATCGTAAACATCCATACAACTGCTGTCTAATTAAGACTATGTACTCCACTAATACCTGCATACCCATGTGTCTCAAGCATTCCCTTATATCCCGTAATAAATTTAAGATTTCCTGTAAAGCTCCTCTGGTCTTCTTTTTTATGTCTTTCCAGACACTCATTCAACATTGGCTCTTCTAGGTCTTGTAGTTTATCATCTACCTTGTAAAGAACTGCATCAAGAACAGACTACAATACCATACTGCAGATGTTAAAATGCTCAAGAAAACTATAAAAAGGAATTATCACTTCTCAACACTGCAACAGAACATTTTCATGTGGAGCTCCAAATCCAAAAGGACAGACACACTATAATGGAAACTCAAGCTTAATGTTTTTGACAGCAGATGACAGCATTCCAAGCGGAACTTGAAGGTAACTGTCTTGCAGGAAATCTCTGAAAGAGAGGCACTAGTGATGAAAAATGAGGAAAAAAAATTGTTTAGCAAAAGGGAGCTGCTCCATAGTTGCACCTTTGGACACAAGAGTCCTTCACAGCAGGTGCTTCATTACATGTGCTGCCTCACAAGTCAATATAGTTGAAGAGCCTGAGCAACACAAGCCTCTGGGCTTTACACAGCTCTCCATACAACTCCCATGCTTGTTCTTTGAGACCTCTTCAGCACTTCATCCTGCAAAGCTCATTTACCTGTCAGCCTCCCCATCCCTGAAATTCTCATGAGACTTCTCTGATAAAAAACAACACATTCAACTGCACACAGAGCAAGTATCCAGTCCTCAGGGACTCCGAATACATCCCAAGCTTCACAATCAGATATAAATTCTTTTCTCCACAATACCTAGTAACACTACAGCTTTGGGACTGATTGCATCTTTTTAGGGGAAAAAAGATGTCTGGTTTGAGCTAAACCAGTGGTACAATACCCTAAAAAAAGAGAATACCACTAACCAAAAAACAACCCAAACCACAACACAGAGCCCACCCCACAAAAAAAAAAAAAAAAAAACAAAAAAACAAAAAAACACCCACAAACACAACACAGACCAAACCAGAAAAACCCGTGTTGGTAGGTGGTAGGAAATGGTGGTTCCTCATTTTGACAGGTTAGTCTCTAGTTCCATAGGACTTATTGACACAATGGATGGGAACCACCTCTGGGCCTTCTGACTACTCTGGGAGGAAACAGAAGGGTTCTGAAAAACTACCATACCCTTAGAAACAACAAAACAAGCAAAGAAACCCAAGTTAATAACAGTACTCAACTGCCAGAATGAGATAGGGTACAAGGTGTAGTTAGTATCATAACTGCTAGTTTGGGGCTGTAGCTGCCCACCCTGATCAGTTCAAAGTATTGTCTGTAAGGTGAAAAACTGATGAGAAGATAATTAAGTGAAGCATTTACAGTGATACGGGAGAAGAGCTTTCTAGGTGCCTTTGAAGCACAGTCTGTGAATGCTATGTAACTATTACTCTTAAGTATAAGAAATTTAACAGCCTCAAGTTGTAACTGTACTAAGTTTTGAAAAAAATATGTGCAACAAAAACAAAACTCTAAACTTCATGAAAAAATGGAAATGAATGCAAGAATCCCAAAGCAATTACAAACAAAAGCAAACCCTGACAAATAGTACCATCCCTTTCATAGAGGTGAAGAAATGAGAGTCCCAGAAGAAAAGTCCCTAGGGAAGGGGAGGGGATAACCAAAGCCACTCAGCAGGTTAAGTGCTCAGCTGGAAAGGAAATGCAGTTCTACAAGCTCCCAGTTTCCCTTTCTAAACAGAAGGTATTACATAAATAACTTTGTTATATAACATAAAAAGTGAGGGAATTAAGTTTAACAATCCTATACTTGTGCTGTGTTTTTGTTCGGTTTTTGTTGTTGTTTTTAAATTACTTACAGCAGCAAAGCCAGAAACGCCTTATGCAGGTTACCCTAAAAAAGCATCAATAGACCTTTACACGATGTATCAGGATGAATCTTTAGCGTGCCATGCTACAGAAGTTAATATAAATAAGTTTCAAAACCTCTATCAAACTTTTTTTTTCTTATACTCTATTAACTGTAAATCCAAGTGTCTTAGTTAGACAAGTCAATTTGTACAAAGCTTAAAGGGACTATCACCAGCACCAAAATTGACCTAAAAAATGTCAGAGTTTTTAAGGCTAAAAGTCCAAGCTTTTTGGGGGTAAAATGTAAGGGAAGGGAAGCCATTCAAGCATGAGATACTTCCTTCCCAGCAGAATAAAGTCTTTATTCCTAACAATTTTAATGTTTGCTTGGTAATGACAGATTGTCAATGTAATTATTGGAGATAGACCTCTGGAATTTGTGTGTATTTACACAAAAACCTCACCAATCCTTGAATAGTCATCCTCTGAAAAGCCTATTCCAACACTCATTCAGTGTACATAAACCCTTCAGGGAGAAAGAAGACAGCAGGGAGATGTCAACACCGGTTTAGTTTGGGAAAGGGAGAATGGCAGAGAAGAAATCAATCTTTGAAGAATCATGGACGCTTCCTTGGGTGAATAACCAATAAAATCTCCTTTGCTTGGCCATATATTAGCTTAGTTCTAGGTGACCAGAAAAGGAGCTGTCCACATTATATTACAAGGACCACACTAATGGTGCAGGGCATGTAAATGGGTACATTAACTCCTCAATCCAGAACAATGAAGAAGGCATTAAAATAAGCCTCTTGCCAGTACACTGATCTCAGTAATCCCCCTATTAAAGCCACATCAATGAATCCTCTCAGCTGGATTTTTTGGGTTGATTTTTAGCACCTCATAATGGAACCTGCTGGGCATAGCTGGGAAACGAGAGGTGGGCAGTGACACTGAAGGGATCAAAGTCCTCTGGTCCTGTATGATCCAATTTGTCTCTAATTACAGCTTTATACTGCTTTACCTGGAGAGCTGCTGCAAGAACTATGCAATTATCTTCACTACACTTCCTAGATACGCAGAAATAGTGAGTTTGTGACAAGAACCTACTAAACAGCTTCCCAGCCCTATCTGGCTTCTTAACTGGCTTTGAAGGAAAGTCACAATTTCCAGCTCACACAGACTTCCACAGCAATGAAAGAAGTAAATTTCACACAGATCTCCCTTAACAGCACTGCTTTTGCCATGTGCTTTACTATATCGTGCAAGAAGGTCCATGCGGACTCATAGTTTAAATAGATTTTTCGTATCAAACCCAGTGGTAGGATGAGAATTTTGACAATAACTACAGTGAACAGTAACTACAGCAAAGACCCTCTAGAAGGTTTACCCAAAATTATTGTGCTTTTAACTGTCAGCAGTGCCCAAGTCTACAAGCTGTAGACTCTTCAGAGTGGCTGGAAAAAACTGAATTATATTAGGAATCTGTAGTAATTAGCAAGTATATTGTCTTACTTGCTCTAGTGTTAACAGTATCACACAGCAGGCTTAGAAACCTAGTGAAAAAAGCAAATAGGAGGCATGAGGTAGATGAGAGTTTGTGTGACCTAAAAGACAACTATCCTTTGCATGCTAAGCCATGCTTCCCTTCAAATAAAGTCTATCAGAATGCAAAATCTGCAGCAGATTACACAGCTCAGCAAAGCATTCCCCAACTGTACGTCAACATTTCATCTGAACAGAAAAGCAAAAACTAAACAAATCTTTAAACTGTTGGAGTTCCTAGAGGCAGAAAAACTCTAATGCCTACATCTGCTCTAATTTAGAGTAAGTACAACTTCATTAGAGACTTCTACAGCCTCTGGAAACAAAAAAACCCCATCTTCTACACGGGTGAAACTCCATCTTCTACAACAGGAAGAATCCCAATGAGATTAGCCAGTCCTGCACCACTGTTAGACCAATTTTCATTCAGTCACCCCTCAGTTTACTTGCAGGTGTCTCAGATGCCAGAGCAACTCCCCAGTTCACCAGTGAGGCTGAGACACTGGAGAGACTATTCACCAATAATCTAACAGTCTTTAATACTGGAATAGACCAAGTTAATCAAAGAGACAATAATGCTGATTAACTTCCTTCTGTTCATGGAACTGCAATAATAATAGACCGTAGTATTATCAAAGTTACTGTCATGCTGCCTTGGGACCCCAAAGCAGTTAATATCTATTTGTGCACCACAGCTGAAAGGAGGTGAGATTATTAATTTATTTTATTTAAATTGCAAAATACAAGCAGCAGCAAAATTTAAAAAACATTACACATTGTCTTCATATTTAACAGTTACTTGGTTTGGCTCTTCTGGAAATAATGCTTTGTAATTACAAATTTCAGGTACTTGCAATGTGATTTGAACAAAACATGAGAACAGAATCAGTATTTTGTTCAAATAAGAAAAACATTCTGAAGTTTGAGTACAGTTATAATAAATACTGTTAATAATTCTCAACTTGCTTCAGGAACACTATTAAATAAAAAAGAAAAGAAATCTGTATTGGTAGTAAATTTCCTATCAGTGGTATACCAATTGTAAGTTATCCTTTGGAACATTCTCAACATATACAAGATGGTCAACAGTTAAAGACAAAGTCACAAAAAAACCTGGGATCAACTCCTGTTGTCCTTTAAAGGTGTTTACACAGTTTTGTTTCTTAAATATAAAACTTGAGTCTCATTATAGTAAAACTGGAAGAAAAAAAAAAGTCCTGGACTGAGGAATTCACAAATGAGCTCAGAAGGATTTAACATCCTGTGAAATAAGAAATGAAGCAGACATATTCTGGTGAGCAGCAGTTCAAACAGGGGGTAAAATTCCACCCTTCCTTACTATCTGGTTGTCATCACCTTCAAAGGCTTCCTTCCACGGCTAGACAAGGTGTGCCAGAGTACAGTAGAAACTCCTTGCAGCCACAAATACATTCACCATCTCTCTGGGCCAAAATTAAATAAACCCTATCACCACAGATCCACATTACTATCACAACTTCAGGTCATATTGTAGACTAACAGTATCATTTTACATTTTTTGTCACCACATCTCAAAATCTAATCCAAGACAAAATGTAGGCTTCCTTTATCAAGCAGGTGCTTCACTAAGACATCATCAGGCACTTCTAAAAAGCATTCAGAAGCACACAGTTAGGCATAGAAGGAGCATGCTCACAGTACAATAGGTGTTGGGTTTCTAGCCTAGTGTGTCTGATTGTTTGGCTTCAGCTCTGCTACTGAGTGTCACTTAACCTCTCACATAATCTAGAATTATCTGAGGCATCAACTGTGACATATCTGATACTACGAAACAATAACATTACATGATTTTTCTTCTGAAGGTTACTCTGATGCAGTGCTATTACTACTTCTACTTTGACAGCTCACATTGAATTTTGACCTGTTGGATGGAAATATTTGAAATACAGTTTTTTTCCCAAGGAAATGTTTTCAAATGTCAGTTCGCAGAAGTGATGTGCCTGAGGTTGAATGTTTTGCTTAGAACGTTGAAAGGTTGATTTGATCAAAAGCAGTGATCACTGAGATATAGCAGAAAGTAGCAATCTGCAATTCCTAACAATAAATTAGCATGAATTACTTTCAAACAAAACCAGTCAGAATTTATTGCCACTGGCTCCACCTTTTGTTTAAAAAGTTATGCAATTCAAGGGAGAGGAGTTACAGGCGGTTTTCACAAATGCTCACCACTCCATGTCTCTGTTTACAAAAAAAACCAACACAGAATCAATTGTCTAACTCCTGTCTGCCAGTGAAATATACAATGACAGGAAAAGGGAAAAGCAACTTCTTTCCATTAACAGCTAACAATTTTCCTCACTCACAGTGTAAGGCAGATGGATTGTACTAACAGTTTGACAGTCTAACTGAACTTTTAAGAAAATCTCACGTTGGTCACTACCCATTCATAAAGTTTTGTAACCTCTTTCTTAATGAAATTTAGCTTCCACACAAGTTTCTGGTTTAAATCTGTACTTTAATAAGGAAAATCTTCCTTCTTCCTGATGGGGATCAAGCTAACAGACTTTTCAAGCCTTACACCATTTTTCTATGATGAGAATGATAACTTGTGTTATCACTAAATACTAGACCTTTTGAGCCACCTTTGGAAGAGGTAGTCCTACAATTTCTTTCCTCCTGTTCTATACATAACAGACTTCATCTACATTTGGCCATCTCTCCCCTGAGCTAACATCACCTCTACAAATGATGAGCTCAACACTATCCCACATCCCATTTCAGTGCCCTGGGCTTTTTCCCACCTTGCCTATGCTAGGTTCTGAGGTGGGATTACAGGTCTCAGCATTGACTGGTTTCCTGCTCTAGGGTCTGTGAGCAGAAACCAGGCATCATATACAAAAGCAATACAGCTTACAAACATTGTTCGCAGAGGGAATCACTGGGGAAAAAAAAAAAAAAAAGAAAATAAAAGAAAAAACAAACAAACACAAAGGACCCAAAGGGGATAGCATCAGTGGCCATTATCATCAACAGTCCAGCACTAGGATATTTAAAAGCATTTGTAACCAAGTTTAAGAGTGACTAAACAACTAACTGTGCCAGAATAGTTTTTGAGCATTGCAGGGAAATATTTTGTACTATTACTTCTCTAGTATTACACAGTAACATTATTTGCATATAAAGACATTCTGTTCCACAATATATATAAAAAGGATAGATGGATTATCCCTGAACTATTACAAAACACAGACAACAATTTCTACTTTGTGACCAAAGCTAACTTCAATGTTTGTCTGTGCAAGTACTCACTAGTCTTCAAAGACAATATATTTTGCATAATATTGCTACCACTGTATCTACAAACATCACACAACTGCATGTCAGGTGAAAGAATGCCACAGTTTCTTGGGAATAACAATCTATGTATGATCAAAATACAAATATCTACCCCTTTCAAGATGTCCTCATCACACAACTGAAGATAATTAGATGAGGATAATATACAAAGATCTTTTTGTAAACAGAATAACCGCCAGATAGGTCACATCGCAACAGAACAGTTACACAGCAGACTACATCTGTCTTCCCATTTACAGCCAGCTTCGTCACTGACAACCTGAATAAACCTAGAGATAGCCCTTCTGATGTGCAAACCATGAGAAAAAGCACTTGGCCTGAACAGCCCAAAGGCAACACTTCACCTGCCTCTCCATGCATAATTTAACACTACACTGAGGATCTCAACTCTGTTTCTTGGAAGCTTTTCACTCCCTTTAGACAGCATATTCTACATAAAAGTGCAGTAAGCCAAGTGTATATACGTACATATATACATATACACACACACATATACACAAATTGACTTTCTGCATTGCTGTTGCATGTTCAACTGACATCTTGGTACTGACAAGAGCAAACAGTAGTAGCTTTGACACCAGCTTCTGAAAAGACAAAAACTTCTGAAGCTGTTTCTCATTATTTAAGCAGGATGCTTTCGCAGTGGGTTCACAAACATTTCGAAGACAAGAGACTGTACTTCTTCAGTTGTTCTAAGGGTGGCCCCTTACACCTACGCAGAAGACTTGTTATGGATTAGTACTTTCCGCAGACACTGATAAAAGCAAACTTCATCTTAGTCATCACAGGCTCTTACAGTAAGTTTTGAAGTTGTGTAAACATTAACAGTAGTTTTGAAAATACATTCTCTCCCCACAGATTGATCAGATTCTTTGCACTAGCATTTCTGCTACTCAAACAGAATACCTCCCTGCCAAGACAATCATACACACTTGTTTTAAAGATAGTTTTGTAAGTAACATCAGTTTTTGGAAACTTCTGAGAGCTTTTCATAAATGTACACCACCTCCTTAAGCTTCCAGAAGGATTTCTAAAATTTTCTAGAAGCTACTGCCACCTTGGGAATGTGTGTTGGTTTCTGTGAGAAAAGTACTTAGAAGACATCAACATATAGCTTGTTTACTGTTTTAGTGTTTCAATAGCCAACAGAGATCTTCTAGAAAAACAGACATGATGCACACCCACTGGGCAAAGTGCCATTTCTAATATAAGGCTCACGCGCAAGGAGGAATAGGTGTGTATCTCTACACACACATTCACACACATTTAACCTGGATGCAGTATTTCCTTAGGCTGTACACATTCACTTGTCACTTATGAAAAGCACTTCAGAAAGCCAGAGACTTTATCTTGCTTCCCCTTCCCCCCTCTCCTCCTCCCCGCTTCAGCAGCAAAATTACACTGAGTGGCTGCACAATCTGCTCCTCAACAACCAGCTGCACACAGTGCACTTTAGAAGAATACAGAAAAACAGAATATCACCAAATAATCTAATATAATGAAATGGTGCACACACAAAAAAATCTCAAGCACTGTTGAGAGACTCAAACTTTATTACTGTCAATATCAACTGATTTCAGTTGTTACAAGTGGAAATTGTTTCCTAATTCACCATCTGTGCCACTACTCTCTCCTTCACTCTAATGCTATGAAGATGCATTTCACTATGTCAGATCACAGCTCCTAATCAGTATTCTCTTCCCTTCTGCTCTCACTCTTCAATTACTTTTTTCAGAAGTATTTTACAAAAGCTTTGGTCTAAGTGTTCATGGCAGCTTTCTAAATCCCCAAACTACTCAAACACAGTTATTCCCTGCAATTACCTAAGCAGTCTACAGAGAATAGGCAAACTCAATCAAATATCAGAACATCACCAACAATGGGAGCAACACCACTGGTCATGGATAAGAAAATTATACTTCTTAAGATTTTAAAGCATCACACTGGATGAGGTCCTTTATACTGGTGATGGGCTTCGTCACTTTGAGCAAATCATAACCTTCAAATCAACTCAAACACTACAACAACAACAAAAAAAAATCCACCAAACCAAAAGCACCCAAACTAATGAATAAAAACAGAATTTTGATAGGGGAGGAGAGATAAGAGAAGTAAACAGACGCATCACCTGATGCAAGCTATCCCATGAAGTAAAAAAATGCATCACAGCACAATGTATGTCAACACAAACAGAAAGTTGTTTTTTAAATTTTTTCATCTACAAACCTACAAGCTGTTCACATTTTCATATAGACTACAAAATATCTTTCCTATAAGCCAACATCACTTAATGCATCTACTGAAAAGGACTGTCATTACCTAGCTCAGAATTTGAAAAGTCTGCATAGGCCTCTCTTTCAGAGTTTGAGTTCCTTTGTCCGAAAATAACACTCACTTTCTTTTTAGTCCAAACTAAGCATTTTCTTTCAATTAGCCCATGCAGACAGTGCAACAAAAGGCATACATTTATGAAAAGTGGTAAACATTGGTAAAAAAAACCAAAACAGCCCAAACCTTTTATTATCATGTTTCTCTTATAAGTGCCTCAATTATTGCATTCTGCAGTTGTCTTAAATCTGTTCCCATTATGTTCCATATTTGAAATCCTCTTTGAACAATCATTAAAACTACACATACAAACAATTACTTTTTCCCCTCTTCCAAAGAAAATATTTATTTTTATAAACTGTCTATTCATTCTTGTATAAAATGAGACTTGCAGAAGGCTAGGACAACACTTGCAGTCCAGCCCCTTTTGTCTGCTCTTTCACAACCTACGTACATGGTCATCTTCAGACTATTCAGGTTATGAACAACCTGAAGAACTGCCAATTTCCATCAACAATGCCAGTTTACCATTATGCCAGCACACACCAGGACTTGTTATCTCTGCTTTTACCCTAAAAGCACTTATGTATTTGTACATCTACAAAGCAAATTAAGTTAGCGAGACACTGGAACATGCATCTCACAAAAAAAAAAAAAAAAAAATTGTCCAGCTACATCAATATTACATTGAAAACAGTCTGCATGAGTAAAATGCTAGAGAGACTGTTATTTCAGGTACAAGGGAAACCTAACCAGTGAGTTTAACAAGATATAAAAAACCAGATACATAGTTCATGAACAGAAATCACTAGCTCTATGTTTCACACTTAAATTCCCACTTCTTTCCTCTCCCGCTGCTCAACCATTTTGACCATACACACAAAAAGCAACAGATATACAGTGTACAGCAAATTTAGTGCATTTTTAAAGAATTTATATGTATTAGTGGCTTATTGCTCTGGACTTCTGTTTTCATCACCATAGTACATTGGCACCCAAACTCAGATCTTAAAAGAAACTTCAATCTTGCAATATCTCCCCATCTGCACAAGTGTTTCTCTTTCTCAAGGACTAACATCATTTCATTTGTCAGAAGGTGCACTGTGAGGAGGAAGTAGATGACCCTGGGAGGCTTGCACACCTATAATTTCTAAAGGACAAGGAGACCTAATAGCAGCCTACCAGTACCTGAAGGGGGCCTACAGGAGAGAAGGGGAAACACACTTTATCAGGGAGCGTTGTGAGATGACAAGGGGTAACGGTTATAAGCTGAAAAAGGGTAGATTTAGACTAGATATTAGGAAGAAATTCTTCACTGTGAGGGGGGTGAGACACTGGAACAGGTTGCCCAGAGAAGCTGTGGACGCCCCATCCCTGGAGGTGTTCAAGGCCAGGCTGGATGAGGCTTTGAGCAACCTGGTCTAGTGGGAGGTATCCCTGCCCCCAGCAGAGGGGTTGGAACTAGATGATCTTTAAGGTCCTTTCCAACCCAAACCATTCTATGATTCTATGACATATTCCACAGTTTTCCTTTTCCAAATTCAAAAAATGGCTTAGCAAGGAACACTGCACTAAACAAAACTTAAATAGAGACTGATTAAATATATTAACATAACAAAAAGTTAATGGCCCTAAAACTACACAAGAGTAAAGTTAGATAAGACAGAAAGAAACAGCTTTGTAAAATTAAAAGTTTTTTGAAGAGAAAGTACTAACTGAAAAAGTTATGAAAGGACAAAAAAGGAAGACTAAAAGCCAGATTAAATAATTCTTGCAGTGAAGCAGCACAGGAAAAAAGTCTGCAGCAGTTTCAGCACAAGTCTGGTCCCTAACAAACATAACCCCTCAGATTTACAGATGGGAAATGCAGAAGGGGAAGTGACAGCGCTGGGGAGGAACACTAGTTTATACATTAGTACCCATTTTTGTAGCATACCTTTTAACATAAACATTTAGGTTAGAAGGGACCTCTTGATCTCATCTAGCCAACAGCTGTGCTTAAAGCAGCATCACCTGCTTTTTAAATTTTCATCTGGTGTTCACATGGAAGTATTTTTTTTAATTTGTGCCCATTGGCTTTTGTCCTATCACTGGGCACTGCTGAGGAAAGCCCATCTCAGACTTGTTTACTACCTCCTGAATCCACCTCTTCTGCTCCTCTTCCTTTCCCCCCTATATTTCCCCAAATCATGTCTGAGATAACTTAGGAGGTTCTCGCTCATCTGTGCAAGCCTCCTGTTGCTTTTGTTCAATTTTCTACTTGTCAGGATAGACCTTTCTTGAGCTGGAGGAACTGATCCTTGAATATCCACTAGCTCTCCTACACCCTTCTTCTCTCCAGGGCTGTGTCCCACGGGATTCTTCCAGGCAAATCTCCGAAGAGGCTGAAGTCCGCTCTCTGCAATTTTAGTGCTGTAGTCCTGCTCTTTGCTCTGCTCCCTCCACCTAGGATCCCGAATTCCACCATTTCATGGTCAGAGCAGCCAAATCTGCCCCCAATTTTCACATCCACAACCAGCTCTGTCTTGTTTCTAAGTATCAGGTCCAGCAGAGCACCCATCCTTGTTGGCTCCTTGATCATCTGCATTAGGAAGTTGTCATCAACACACTCAAGAAATCTCCTTGAGCCATACTGTATTGATCTTCCAAAAGATACGCTGATCAAAGTCCTCCAAGAACCAAGGCCTGTGAATGCAAGGCTTCTTCCAGTTGTTTGAAGGCAGCTTCATATCTTTCTGATCAAGAAGTCTATAGCAGATACCCACTGCAACACCATCCATGTTGGTCTGCCCACTAATCTTCACCCATAAACACTTGGCTGAGTCTTGACCCATGCCAAGGCAGAGCCCTATGAGTAACAGCTGCTATCTCACATCAAGGACAACCCCCTCTCCTTGCCTTCCCAGCCTGTCCTTCCTAAAAAGGCTGTATCTCTCCCTTACAGCACTCCAGTCATATAAGCCATCCCCCTGTGCCTCCCTGATCCCAGTGAGATCATAGCCCTGTAACTGCACACAGACTTCTAACTCCTCCTTTTGGTCTCAAGCAAGTGTGCTGTGTAACTGAAGCACTCCCCACCTTCCCAGGAAGTGGCAAGACAGTGCCCCACAGGCCATCAAGTGCAACAAGCATGGTAATAATCAATGACTTCAGTATAACTACATAAGAAATATTGCCTTTCAACTGCTATTAGCTCAGTCAGAAACATATCAATAAAGAGAACTAGCACAGCATACTACTCATGGTTGCTACTAACTGTAAATAGAGGAACCTGACGAGTTCAGAAGGGAAAAGAGAGGCAATAAGACAAAATGATGACATGAAGAAAGATGAGTCCTAAATCTCAGCAAAAAAGTGATAACATAAAATATACCCCACAGTAAGATATGAGTACATGTGAGGGAAAACAGATAAAATATTTGGTTTATCTAACAGATGTGACAAGATGCTAAGACAGTTTAGGGCATTATTCTTCCTCCATCTATCAGACAAAGTATTGTACAGATTTGGATGGATGTTTGTACATGCCCCCTGTTAAAGAGAGAGTCAGCAAAACACAGCACAAGAGAGGAGTTTCTGTTGGCCTTCTACAGGAGCAGAGCTCTGGCTTTTTCCTCCAAAGAACACTGAAGACAATTGATTAAAGGACAACACAAAAATTGTAAACATGAAAGGGATAGCTGGATTCTTCTCATGGCAGATGTTGAATGGGATACAAATACCCTCTTCTACATACAATTTCAATTAAAACTAAAAAAATATTTCAAAAGTTGTGTTTGATTGATACAGTCTACAGAATTATTTAACTGTCCCTCCTACTGTCCAGTCTCTGATGTCAGCTCCACATGGACTGCCTAGGAAATGTCTGTTACACTGCATGACGGGCTGTGCGTCAGAAGGCTTTTCTCAAAATAGAAAGTTTAGCTTTGCTTATCAAAATTTTTTGCCTTTCACTCTCAAGGTTATGTTTAGACTGCAGTTGGTGCTACAATCATTGCATCATCGTCATGACCATTGTCACTAGTGCTGGCAATAACCTGGCAGAAGGCTGTTCACTGTAGACCAAGCACAGAGGTGCCTCTCCAGGACCATTCTGGAGCCTCTTCTAAGTCTCTGCTGCTGTAGACATATCTGCCATGCCCACCCATACCAGTATGCCAGCAATAGCCAAGCTAACTTGAAATGAGGTAGTCTGAAGCAATCTCGGGAACCACAGGATTCCCCTGGAATCCACATGGACTGGGAGAGTGTTTGACCCTCAGCAGCTACTGAGGTTTGCTGTCTCTGCTATTTTCATGGAAGCTGCTACAAAGGGAGCACCTTGGCAGTACAGTCTAAATGCTTCCCCAGATGGTCTCCAGGGGTACAAGGTGAAGAAAGTCATCCTGCTGCCGCAGAGGCCCCACAGCTTTCCTCTGGCTTCCAGAATAGAGTCTGAAGGCTCAGCACTGTGGTACCTCACCTTTTTCCCTGTAAAAGGGGAAGTGTTTTCTTACTAACTTAGTTCCTAACATGACCAACATGCAGAAACCTATCTGTAAGCCAGCCTGGAGTTCCGCATTCTTGCTAAGAGGCATAGTGAAGTCAGTCCCAGTTACTCTCCGATAACAAGTTTCCCTTTGTGTGAGCAGCAGCCACTACAGACCTTACATTTCTGCTCTGCATGTACGGGTTTCAGTTAATGAGCTAAAAGATACACTCTACTAATTATGAATAACATACAGCCACGGACTCAGTTGAGCTGCCTGAGACCAGCATACGTGTGAAAGAGCCTGGCCTCTCCAACACTTACATGCTGTGGTGCTTTTAGCCTTGCAATAGTAAAACCCCTGACTCACTGCCATGAAAGACCAATTTCAGCTTCTGTTGAAGATCACTACAGTAGTAATAAAACGGTACGGCAAACTAGAGGGAAAGGCTCCAATTGTTTTCTAACTTTCAAGTGATCATCAGCATTCATGTTGCTACAGATGGCACACACATGCAGATGGAGTTGAATTATGACTTAATACAGATGAACTATTTTTCTCTCTTAAGAAGTGTTATTTTGTTTAAGTGCAAGCGATCTGTAAGAAGAATGTGTAATGATATGACTAATGCCTTCACAGAACCACTTCGCTTTTGTCACCGTTTTCATCCCGTGAAGTGTCACCACACTGCCCACTAGGTGCATTTTAAAAACACCGCTGACCCCAACCAAGTAGAGACAAGACGTGCGCCAGGCTCGCTCCGCGCACAAGAAACGCGCGGGGACTGTGTCACTAGGTGGAGCTCATTGCCCACTACAGCAACGAAACAGTGCAGGGTTATAATAAAGCAGGAGTTGGAGAAACAGTGTAAATGAACCAAATTTATATTCAGACAAGCTGTTTGGGTTGTTTGCTTTCCTGTTTCATTTCCTAAAATGGTTCCTTATGTTCTTAACAATAAATCATGACAGATTGATAGGACACAGAGAGAGGAAATGGAGGCACAAAGGTAAGCCTCCTTTCCTCTGCTCATTCTAGTTTATGCATATAATCCCCATAGTTGAATGATCCCCATACAAAGGAATTTATGCCTTAACTGCTTGTTTCTGGGGTTAATCTTTTCCACCAAGGTAAATCTAAATTATAATTCCTACTTTATTAGATGAGAAAACTGAAATCTAGAAAGCTCAAGGCTAAACATCAAAATGTGAATCTATTTTTGAGATCCATTCAATAGTTGCAGTATATACTCAATACATTCCAAGCTTGAGCTGGAATTATGAATTGTTCAAGTCCTACAAAATTAAACTTCAGTAGGCCACATCTCCAAACAAATTTACAAACTCCTATTGATTTCACTAGCAAGCAAACGTCTATAACTTTTGAGAATTCACACCTAAATAATCTGCCTGAGTTTTAAAGCTTTGCTAGTCTTTGGAAAAGATCTAGGTTTCCAGTCCTTTGCCCACATCATAAAAAGACCTTTTCTTAATACTAACAATGGTAAATGTGTCCAGAAAGGATTCCTATCTACTCTTCATTTAGAAGGCCAGGATGCAGTGTAGTAAGACTTGGAGAAACAGGGGATGCATCTTCCCTCAATATGTTCTTTACCAGTGCGTGGGTGCAGAAAAAGGGCTTTAGTGCTATTCTGGACTGCAAAGAAACAGTGCTGAGGGTATAGAGGTGTTTAAAATAAGACAACTCTGCATAAAAAAATTGATGCTGTCAGAAAGGTTTGTAGAAAATAGCATTTCATGGTTAATGGACAGCTTTCCAAATGCTCATGTAGCCTCACTTGCAGTTTACACAAAGTGTCTTACAGCTACTTAGAGAGCAGCAGAAAGGGCACATAGTGCAAAAAGGCAGCAACATCTTTACTCCCCATGCACTACTTTCACAGTAAAATGCTCCCTAAACTGCAAAACATGTAATCAATGCCACGTGAGACATCGGTGACTCTTTTCGAAACCTGACAAGCAGATCTGGGATGATATTTCACATCGGACCAGTTTAAGTAGATAGGAGAAGAAAACTGAACAAAACCCAAAAATCAGGTCGTACTGGACTCTTCACCTGATCTGGTAATTCTGCTCACAGTACTCTGTGCCTAAGAGCAGTCAAAACACAGGTCCTGATGCAGGTACAAAGGAAAGTTGCTACAGGCAATCACAGAGGAATCTGAGCATGTGAGAAGCATCTAAGCCCCTAGAATGGAAAGGCTGGCATAAAAATTAAATGAGTGCAAGACTCATATCTCCCCTATGTATATTCTATTCCATGATAAGAAAATTATAACCTAATCCTAGATGCACTTTTATCCAGATGAATTTTCCGTTAAGGAGCTGCAGTTAAGCTCTTTGCCTTGATGCTATCTCACGGTAATGAGTTTCACTGCTTAGTTACGAAACATGACAAAAGCATTTTATTTTATCAATTACTGTTGAATCTGCTGCTTTTCAGTTTTAGTTCGATGTTTCAGGTTCTTCTATTACTTCAAGAGAAAAAGAGTACCCCATGCCTCTGCTTAGCACCATTCATTACTCTGAGTAGCTCTGTCATTGTCTGCCACTCACACCCTATCCGATTCGTACACTCTCAGTCTCTCCTAAGACTATGATTTTGTTGCCAGCCTTTTATCATCACTTGTTTCTGAAAGAAAAACTAGACAACACTATACTGCCAGAAGGAATTTTCCTACTGTAGCTAAGTTTTACTTAAACAGGTAAATATGTTTAGAATCACAGCATATTAAAGATAAAAAAAGATGACAACTGGTTTCATCAAA
Source organism: Pterocles gutturalis (assembly GCF_000699245.1). Classification (NCBI taxonomy): domain Eukaryota; kingdom Metazoa; phylum Chordata; class Aves; order Pterocliformes; family Pteroclidae; genus Pterocles; species Pterocles gutturalis. The sequence continues at coordinate 27,858 of NW_010122818.1, forward strand.
TTGAAGGAAATGCCTCATTGGAAAGTATATGAACAGTGAATAATAAACTACAATACAACATTAAGCATGGTGAGAGTCTATACTATATATGTAGTGAACTTGCAGCTAGCAAACAAGCTTTAATCCACTTGATCTAGTATCCTATTTTTGACTGTGACCATTGCCAGAGGCAATGGCATAGCCATAAGAAGAGCAAGGGTGGCACACTGTTTTCTACATCAGCTTTCTTTCCAAACTTTGTTGCTAGAGGTTGGCTATGAAATGTGAGGCATCATATTGCCCCCTAACCTCTACGATAAACAGTGAAATAGAATCTAAAAACCTATACAGAAGACTGATGCTTTCAAACATCAATAAGTTCTCAACCTGAATTATTACTACAGCTTAATCAATTGCTTGAAAAATATTTTCTTTTATTAATTGTGCATTTTTTATACTTCCATTTTTAGCAGGATTTTGTTAGGGATTTTATTGGTTTCTTAAGGCTACATTCCCTCTATCATTATTCATTATTTTAAATATTCTAGTCCTTACTTTCGGCTCAAAAATAGTCTTAAAAATTGAAAAGCTTTTTCACATCCTATCTTCACACAGTTCCACAATATGAAATGTCTTGCTTTATCTAGAAACAAAATCTCAGATTTTCAGAAACTGAGAACTAAATATTTGTAGAAGTAAATACGTTCACAGAAACTACAGGTACAGAGTAGCTCTAAAATTACAGAGAATCCCCTCCTCAAAGTTAGAATTCCACGCAGTTGGAAATTTGTTCTTCTGCAACTAGCTGGAGCAAAGAAAGTAGCCTTTAAAAAAAAAAAAAAAAAAAGCCTTTAAATGCCTATCTCCCAGACCCTGCGAGTTTTAACATCAAAACCTGAACTGCTGTGCATATTTATACTTAATAGCTAGCTGGAGACTTGAAGGGGATTTTGTCCCTGTCTTTTCTCCTCCCACATTTAAACTGAAACCTGTAAGGCTTTTCCGAAGAACAATTTTGATTACTCCAGCCTCCGATGGATTCTTTTTCCTTCTATTTCCTTATCCTCAAGGGGAATAAAGGGCAGAGAATAAAGAGGCCTTTCTAGTCCTTTATGTTTCAACTCAAAATAAACATTAATAAAAGACCCTGCAGTGCTGTGAAATGGAGGGAAAACTAAATAAAAATTGAAGTGAGGCAGTAAAAAACCCCTACAGACCTGTTGGCATCTATCCAGCATTAACTCATTCAGGATATATGAAATTTAAAAATTACATAATATTTGAATATAGGCTCCAATAGCCTTTTGCCTCACTTTATGCCAGAGGCACAAGAAGAGAAAAATCTATTCTATAAAGCACAAGATGATTTCCAAACTAATTTCTCAGTCCTCAGCCTTCATTCAGGGTCACATTTGACAGGGAGCCACTGCTAGACATCAAGACCTCTAGTAGCAGAGAGTGTGGGTAGGACTTCCTGAAGAGCTCATCCTGCAGCATGTTACTCCTCCTCCAGGAAGGGACCCGTTTAGATGAGGTCACTATAGACTCAGTTACTTGAAAACTAAGCCACAAGTCTAAATAAAAGTTTTATTTCCACCTCCAAGACAACTATATTCACGCTGAGCAGGCATCACCAGTCATCTAAATGAATTCCAAAACACTTACACTAATTGATTAAATAAATCACTTCACATACTACTGCATCCACCTCCTAGGTGAAGCACAATGCACGCTACAGTATAATGCAGCAAGTAAAGACTGTCACTAAGAGTAGACAAAGAAGGAAAAATTGAAAGTTTGGAGATGAGTGATATCTCTTAATGTTCCCACCCTCACCAAATTCCAGTGAACAGAGACAGGTTTGCATTTTCAAGCCACACAGGTAGCTATTGAATCAGAGGACAGTCACACAGTAAATCAGCATCACAGCAGCATAGTTCCAAGTATACACTGTATCAAATCATATTAATTATTAAAAAATATGAGGTGCTATTACTATCTGGGTATCTGCAGTATCCACAAACACTACCATGTGCTCTTCTCAGCTGCAGCCAGCCTTACTATGCATTTATCTCCTCTCTGCCCTAGACTTGCCAGGGCCATGCAATTTTACTTAGCACAACATGGATGTCTCGCACCACTTAAAACACTCTAGTTTTATCTGAGAGCCTGTATAGAACTGGCAAATATGACAAAGAACATGAGGGAAAGCCACTCTTTTCTGGAGTACCAACTGAAGGCCTGGCAAGTTACCAAAGGATATGTAAAATTACACCGTAGACTGCTCTACAGTCAACTGAATCCCAATCCCTATTCAGCTATCCCAAACCAATGGTTTGGAGAGCCTAGAGACAGCTTGCACTCCTCTGCTCCTCCAGCTGGCAGCACTCCTTCCAGCAGAACAGAGGGAAGAAAAATTGCTGCTGCACAAGTAGAGATGATCGGGCTTTGGGAAAGCAGCTCATGCAGACGGGGGCGGTCCAAGGAGAACGCTGATGTTGACTGTTGCTTTTGGAGAAGGAACCAGGTGCCTTCTATAAGGGTGGGAGAGATGAAATGAGTCCTCTTGTTCATACTTCATTCTGGAACAGAAGTACCCCAGTGACAGGCTTTGAATTTATGAAATCAGCTGGGGCTGAGGAGGACTGGCTTAGGGCCGAAAGACATGCTTCTCATCCAGGCCACCACTCCAGATTCTGGTGACATAATTTAACTTGATGGTAGTACAACGGGTTTTAGTATTGGTAGTATGAAACACTGAAAACATATGCCTCCACAGCTGAGTGGAATGCAGTCAGCCGTGGCATCACTGGCAGTTTTTACCAGCAGTCCTACAACTTAAAACAAATGCAAATTTTGAAGCATCTCAACCATGCTCACAGACTATCGAGTCTGACAAGATCACAACTCTGGTAGGAAGAGCTATAGACAATTTAGTGGGTAAAAATATGCAGGTTCCCACTCTGAATGACTGTCTTGGAAGAAATCACAGTGAATTTTAATATCAACACACCCACGCATTCAGAGTAAGGCAAGAAAGACTTGTAAAACCACAGGCTGAATTGGTGCATACAGTCCAATTCACATCATTGCTATTCTAGTGGAATACATAATTTTTCTACAGAAATTCCTATATTGCTTTTGAAGAGAGTTGGGGGGGAATAGTGTTTTGGATTTTTCTTTAAATGTAAATCACTTCTGCAAGACAAAATACAAATTCAAGTCTAGTTTTTGTCAGCAACAGTGTGAACACAAGCACAAACCTATTGTATTTCAGTCCTTCCACTTGTCTCTTAACTTCTTCATTTCTTCTTTGCACTCCAGTCTGAAGAGGGAAATTCACCACTGTAACAAACACTAAGATGCATTAAATCTTCCTGCCTGCAAAATGGATGGTCCATTCTATCTGGCTCTCCAAGCACAGCATTTTGCTCACTAATACACACTGAAGAGTTCACCTTGAGTCCAGAAATCATTTCATGCATGGGAAACATCAAAAGCTACCTCAGTGACAACAACAGGACTGTTAGACAGGGATCTACCCAAATGGGTATACACTGATCCTCTTGAGGTGCCAAGGATGAACTGCACAACATTGTTCTTCTCACAAAAAGAGCTCTGTTGTGAGAAACAAGATTTTCAAGTCTCTTACACATGTCAAGAAGACTAATTCTAAGTCCCTGGGATCCTAGAACCAGAACAAGGACACGCCCCTAACAGCATCCAGACTAAGAAAGGCAAGGCACCAATTCAAGTTGTACTATCTCTTCCTACAGAACATGACCTCACAGGCTAAAATCCAGACAACAGTGCAACACCACCTACAAAGGAAACAGATACTAACAAGAAGTTATCTGTAATGATTTATTAACTGATATACCATAGACTGACATCTCCATGTAGAACACTGCCCTGTTAAGTCTGCCTGAATTGTTCAAATATTAATTTAGCTGCCTTGTTTCCTTGTTATTCTCATTTTAAATCAATAAACAGCTCTAGGGGCCTTTGGTTCTGTTAGCAACAATTAAAAAAATAAAATATAATTTGAAATAAATACATAATACACAACAGGAGCTTTTGTTCCTTCCCAAATGCAGCTTAAAACAAACAAAGAGGCAACAAAAGAGTGTTTGTAAAAATCTCCTTTCCCACATCTGGAAGAAAACCCGACATTGTCTAAATGCCCAAACACTCCCTAAAAAGAAGTACATTGTATGCCCAGGAAAATTATGGACAACAGAAATCCAGGCATATAGGAGAAGAAAATTCTTCCAGACAGGTCTACACCTCCCAAAGCTGTGCAGCACACAGAGCCTCAATGTATCACCAACCAAGCAGGTACAAGAACACTGGAAAAAGTCACAACCAATGCCTGTATCCCCCAAAACTGAGCTACGTTGACAGGGCATATTACTTGGTTCAGTACCAACTTGCATGCCTCTGCACCATGCTCGCTTTCATGGTAAAATATCTCTTCAGCCTAAGCTTCCCCTCCATCTGTCCAGGCATCTCACATAGACTTTGAGTGAGAAGTAAAGGACAGTCCACATAAAAGCAGCTTTGTTGAAGGGAAGCCTAACATGAATCTCTTAGAATGGGGTGGGAGCCCATCTTACAAGCAAATATTCTCACAATTTTCTTGGTAAGGGTACACAACAAGGCAGAGGTTTTGACTTTGGGACCATGAGGTACTTGGTGATGTTATTCCTATTCAAATTGTGATGAAAAAAAATTGTCATATAGATGAGGCAGTGGATTAAGACACACATATGGGCCAGGTTCTTTTCTAAGCTCTTCCTCAGCTTTCCTTTAAACCTCCATCTGTTCATCCTTAATCTATTAGCTAAAACAACATTCTCTCTCTCATGAAATACCGTAATACTAAATGCATCAGACAGAAATGTGTCAGAGAAATAAATGTATCAGAAATAAATGGCAAAACACATGTAACTGAAGCAGGAGACAGTCTCCATTGTTCAGGCATCAGTCTGAGCACTGCTCCATACAGATGGCTTCTGCATGTTTTAGATGGCTGAGCAGAGCCTAAAGGCTGCTGCTGAGTTTGTTTTTCTGTAAACATAGCTCTGGTCCCATGCGCAGATGACACCAAAACTGAACAAACAACAAAAATACAGCTGGATAGAATTCATCTGTAAAGTTACAGTGACCCTCAGTGATTAGAGCCATTAGGACAGTAAGCGTATTCTGCCTCTACTCTGTTCTCTCTGATTTACACATTTAGAGTAAATTTTGCCTTAGGCGTTTGTTTATTATAAATTTAACTAACAAGCACTGGCAAATTCTTTTCAGTAACCAAAAAGACATGGATGTCTCTTACAAACATGAGAAGGTGGTCTGTTTGTGGAAAGCAGAGCAACAAAGCCACAAGGAGAGAAGCTGTGCTTGCAGACTAGATGTGCAGCATAAGACTTAAAATAAAATTACCACTTTGTCTCAGTTATTCTTTGTTGAATTAGATAAAGCACAACTTCAAAAAAAAAAAATCAGCCCCTGCTCTAAACAAAATAAACACTGTGGCCTTCTCTCCTCTGGAGTTAAGGGAAGCACAAGCACCACGAACAACATTCATCTGCAAAACCTCCAAGTCCCAACACATCCCTACAGGACTCTAGAGAGACGCACAGAAAAGGCTGAAATTAGTTCATGGTTAGAATACTCAATGCTTCTGTCTTTCTCTTACAGAGATAACAGAAGACATAATAGAAAGGATTCCTCAGACCCCTAGGCCACATGCTAGGAACTGTACTTAACGTGTTCTCTCATGACATCCTTATGGGCAAGCTGATGAAGTACAGGTTAGATAAGTGCATGGAGAGGTGGACTTAAAACTGGACAAATGACCAGGTCCAGTCAGTTGTGATAATTGTCATGAAGTCAGTCTGAAGGCAAGTCACCATGATGTACCTAGGGCTTGATACTGGGGCCAGTCCTGCTCAGCATCTGCATTAATGACATGGATTATGGCACAAAAGGGCACCTTCAGCAGGGTCATAGGCAACATGACAAAGGCAGGAGTGGCTGGTACACCAGACTGGTGTGCTGCAATTCAGAGAAATGGGCTGACAAGAACCTCATGAAGTTCAACGGTTGGAAATGCCAAGTTCTGCAGCTAAGGAGGAATAACCCCAGGCATCAGTAGTTGCTTTCCAGCTGGTTGGCCCCAGTGGCTCGGCTGAAAAGGATCTGGGGTTCCTGGTGGGCCCCAAAGAGAACATAAGCTAGCAATATGCTTTGGTGACACAGCAGGCCTCCTGGGCTGCATGAGGGAGAACACTGCTAACAAGTTGAGAAAGGTGATCCTCACCCTCTGCTCAGCACTGGGGAGGCCACACCTGGAATGCTATGTCCAGTGCTGGGCTCTCCAGTACAGGGAAGACACAAACTTACAGGAGCAAGCCCAGCACAAGACCACGAAGATGATTAAGAGACTGGAGCATCTTTCATGTGATGAGAGGCTGAGTGAACTGAGACTTGGGGCAGGGGATCTTATTAATGTGTGTAAATACCTGATGGGAGGGAGTAAGGAAGACTGAGCAGTGCTCAGCAAAGAGATGAGAGGTAATGGGCACAAACTGAAATTCCATTAAAAAAAAAAAAAAAAAAAGTTCTTTTTTTTTTTTTTTTTGCTTGGGGGGGGTTAAAACAAGTTTCCCAGAGAGATTGTGGAGTCTCCATCTCTGTACTCTTTAGAGACATTCCAAACCCAAATGGACATGGCCTTGGGCAACCTGCTCCATCTGACCCTGCCTGGGCAGGGAGATTCAACTGAAGGATCAGCCCATGTCCCTTCCAACCCCAAATACTTAGTGATTTCAGCATTTATTTTTCATGACCATAATTTGTTGGATTAAAAAAAAAAAAACATGACCAAACCATGCGTATTTTTTATGCACTCCTGTGGAAAGGAGGTATAATAAATGAGTCTTCAACAAAGCACATGCTCCTACCAGTACATTTCTTCCTCTGTGATGCAGTCAAAGAAAAGATAATATCTTAAAATTGATGTATCTAAAAAACCAAAACAAAACACTGTTTACAAAAAACATTTTAGAGGTACCCTGTATCTGGGAGAACAGTTTGTTTTCTATAGTCTGTGGTTTAACAGCTATTTTGTTACCCAGTAGATCTGTAACTATCATTCTCCTGTGATTATGCTATTCTTAATAATAAGACCACTCTTAACAAAAGTCCTGTTTTGTTAATGATTTAGCTGTATCCAGAAGACCCCACATTCTCAGCAATGTACCCTCCAAGTCATACAAACCAATGACTTGCATTTTTTATTTTATATTTACATTTTCACAGGTTTTGGGGTATTTGGGTTTGTGGGGGTGTTTTTGTTCGGTTGGGGTTTTTTAATATAAATTAAGCTTTCTGGATCATATATGAAATGGCAGTGACCAACTGGGTTACAAGCATTCTGCTTGTCTAGTCCCTGATTAAGGAGCAAGGAATGTCTGAAGCAGAGGTCAATACCTTTCGAATGAAATGCATATAGAAAATGGCTTAAAACCTTTACAGGACCCAACAAGCCCTTCTGAGGCCTCCATTCACCTATATGTACTGTCAAGGAACAGGCGAATTACCCTGGATGCACCGTCCTTGCTTTCAGACGTGTGTAATGAGAACAGAAGTAGGGGAGGAATCCACCTTACCTTTTTCAGAAGCACCATCTGCTGATGTTTTTCAAAAATATTTTATATGGAGTCATTTAATTTTTCACCATGGAATATTACTGAACACATACTTACTTCTGGTGCATATATCCATTCCTCTGAACCTACCACAGATCAGCTTTGGGAACATAAGGCACCAGGCATAGAACTTCTAACCAAAGTAGATAAAATAAGGGAAAGTTTGTTCAACAGGAAAAGACAGGAACCAGAGCAAAATGAGATTTTATTGGGAGGCCGTGCCCATAGATATCCACAGCAAACCAATCTTTCTCTTGAAGAACACATTCTGTGTCATCGCAAGCTTGTAGTTTCTCCAAGCATGACTTACCAAAACAACCTCAGCTTCTGGGAGACTTCCTGCTTTTTTGTTTTTCTTTTCTTTAAAGAAGTGATAACAAAAGAAATCCAAGCTACCCAGACATGCAAGACAAATTAATCCACAGCAGTGCAAGCTGTATCACTTAGTCAAAGGAGTGTTCTAAACACCTGTTTATGAGCAAAACCAGTCACAAAAACAGCTGTAAGCAGCAAACAGGAGTGAACAACAACAATTTCCCATCCTTTTCCAGACACGTAATGACATTTAAATCATGTAGCATCACAGAAGGATTGTATAGAGCTGATGGTAATTGACATAATTACTTGTATGCATTTCTCCACTACATAGTGTTGTGCTGTAAACCCAAGCACGTTAAAAGTAAACAGAGCTTTTGAAATCCTAAAGCAATAGTAAGACAATCCCTGCTGGATCTTTTTAACCTGTAGATGGAAAGAAAATAACTACTTTAAAGTTTTAGAACTTCTAATGCATAATTTAAACCTCTGGCAGACACTGAAACAAAAATTTTCAAGTTCCTTTTGATTAAATGGGTTCAGATCAGAGCAGAGAGGAGAGACAAACAGGTAATGAACGCTTATGTGACTAAAGATGGAGACAAAAAAATTAAACCACTAGGGAAAACACATATTTTTCTTTTTCTTTTTTAAAAAAGTAAAGCTTCCCACCTGCAGATCTTCGATGGACCAGACCAGGCAAAAAACACACCAGTGAATGTGAGTCACAGAAAACACTCTTCCCTTGAGTATACATTAGCATTGGCAAAAACATAATGGAAGCAATGAATAACAACATGCTGAAATTGTTCTCTCAGGGGGGATGGCTGTTTAGGAAGACTAAGACTCCTAACTGAAGACAGTTTTTACTAATAAGTTATTGAATGCCATGTATCTTCCACATACAGAGACCTTGCACTTCTGCTCTGGGGTGGGAAGAGAAAAGTAGCTCTGAAATCAAATGCATCTCTAGTTTCATGCAGATCTGTGGGTAAACTGTAACACCACGTGGAAAAAAATTCAGTTCAGTTTGATCACTATGTTATAAAAACAGTTAAAAACAATGTCTGATTAAGAACTTCAGGGGGAAAAAACACTCCTCTTGCATATAAATAATAAATATATAACTCTAGACAACGAAACTCAGCAGGTTAGGGAGTGGGCTAAGTCAGATGATCATCATCCTCCATACACAAAGAAAAGAGGTTCCAAAGCTACTGCTTTCTCTATACATCTCAACATTCAAACAAACAATGCTCAAAAGATTTTTTTGATCCTCCAATGCTTTTTGATTCAAAATAAAATAAGTGGCAGTGGGGAAAATCCTAATGGCCCACAGTGTAATAGGAAACCCCTAAAGAAACCAAAAATCCCTCCAACATGTTCCAGTTTGGCACCACCTTTACCAATTCTCCAGACAAGTGTGGAAGAGGCAGTGGCTGTTTGCAAAGCCATGACTGTTGACAGATAGAAGGCATCTCATAGGTACTTTTTAAAGATTAAGACAATTAGAAATGTTATTGTTCTACATAGCTCAACCTGAGCTGTTTAATGCATCTTATTATCTTTCAGTGATTAATCCTTCATCCTGGTTCTCTGTGTTAGCAATCTATTGGGATGGCACATAAGCCGAAATAACTTTGGTATATCAGACGGTATTTCAACAGCTAATCAAATAACATGTTCTCTGTACATTTGTAAAACAGCCTTTCTGTTAAGCACAAACACAGGAAACCCAACTGATGTCAAAGCTGCAGCAATGGAGCACTAATCTTTTATCCCCAAGCACAACACTTGGTCTTCAGAAAGGAGGGAACTGTGCCACATGCCTCTCGAAACCTTTGCAGGTTCTGTTCTCACATTACATGCATACAGCTAGAGAAATAACTCCAAGAAATCATGAGAGACTGTAAACCACTGGAGTGTAAAGAGGGATTAAAGCAGTGGTGGGGAGGGGAGGTATATATGGAGTCAACACGCTTAAACACTTACCCTAAATTGCACCTTCACTGTTATACTGTCCATGGATGAACTCAGCACACATTGCAAGAGAAACTAATTGGAAACAGGGAGATATTGGGCGCTTCTTTCAACTATGTCTTCCCCCAAAACAAGTCAGAATAGCACATTTTCCTATTCAGGAGGATTCTAACAATGTGCACAGGCTTCCCCAGATTAAAAAAAAAGTTTACTCTTCCAAGATAACCCCATGACCTACCTCCTAAACACACTTTTAATGTACTTTTAACTCTATAGTGCAAGGATAGCTCATGTTTCCCGCTGACTATTTAATCTAATATATGCTTCAGACCTCTTCTAATGTGATGTAACTTAGTCAAAATCAGGTTTATATATTTAGCACTGGAGCAGGTGAATCCCAAAATTCAAAAACAACATTTCTGTCTGCCTCAGTCTTAACTTCTCATGACAGCTATTACACTAGTGAAATAAGCTAGTGTCCATGCATTACAGTTTTAGTTATCAAGTGGATATTTACAGTGTAGGAGTTCTGTTTATTTTAACCCAGAGTTAGTTTGCATATGCACTACACCTTCTCTTCAGGAATATTAGACAGAGATACATCAACTCCTCCAAACATCCATTGTTCTACAGCCAGGAAAATTAAGAAGAAGATGGATTAACAGGCAAACTTCCCAATGTTTTGTCATTTTTCATGACTTGGTTTTAAGGGGTTTGTATGAGATGTTCCAAATTTTCAGCACCCCATTACTCACTGAAGTCCAGGTCTCTAGTGATTCCCAGTGCTTAGTGTCTAAGACTTAGAAATGTGAAATTCAAAATCAGAGATCGATTTTTACAATTTTTAAATCAAATTATTTGTCCAGACTCCCTCTCAGTAAGTGACAGGCAGAGCAGAACAAAACTGAGAAGCCATGGCTCACATTTACATGTTCTCTTAGAAGTAATTCTATGAACTAGAACTACATAAAAACGTAAGAAAAGTACAGTAAAACTAACTACTACTTTTTCCTCAAGTATCTCAAAGAAAAAGGTTTTAGGTTTTCTTGAAGTTTTCAAAAAACACTTTGGATAGCGAGGCAGATATTTTGCAGGCAGCATCTTCAGCCACCAGAAGATCTCCATACATCCACCATTACAATCTTATGCTATGACACTAACATAAAAGATATGGGCAAGAGCACAAGAAGCAGCACTATCGAGGGTCTCCACAATTACCGGACACTACTGTGGAAAGGCAAGTTGCCAAAACTGACTGCTGTCTAACATAAAACCAGTAGAAAGCCCAGTCCAGGTCCTGGATCAGCACACTGATGTCTTCTGGTATTAAGCAGAGACTTGGTGGGCCTCAGAGCAAACCATAAAAATGTGACCAATAGCATCTACAATACTCTCTCATGTAAAAGCATGAAACAAGTTGAGGAAACCCTAACTCAAAATTTCTAGGCTACACACACTTAAATATCCATAATTTTAAACTTTTCCTAGATTTTCATGATACAGATGAAACAGTAATACCATCAGAAAAAACAGTAAGACTGTAAGTAAAACTACAGCAGGCACAGACAGTCTGCACTTCTACCACTAGTTATGCCTGAATACATACATGCAAAGTCTGAGATGTGCTCCATTTAGACTGCAAATGGACTGATTGAAGCATGAACCTTTAATTTCATGCTTTTTTTTCTCCAAAAGTCATCCAAAATATCACAAAGATAGTAATCCCTAATCCCCAGGCTTTTTCTATGTGAGTGTTACAAAGTTTTGCTCAGTAAAGCAACTAACTCTCTTGAAGTTCCTATTTCACACAGGCCAGCTGCAGGCCAGGTGTTGGCCAATAAAGCAATACCCCTTTCTTTCTGCATGATACATGCAACCCGACTGAATTCCTAAGCCTACAGAAGCCCTTTAACTCTTTCC
>NW_010122818.1:39797-41040 GCF_000699245.1 Pterocles gutturalis
ATGCATAGTACTTTTGTGTGCTTTTAAGAAGCCCATGTTGCTGTTATGCATCTCACACAAGCAACTAAAAATCCAGTGTCAAGGAGGGAAGCGTCCCTACTGTTTCTACAGGAACAGGATAATCCTTTGCATCATCATCAGCCTTTTCAATAAGAAGTTGCATTGCTGTAAATGTAATCAATCCACAGATATGTACAGCAGTATTCATCACAGTGTGCATCAATCATGTGCTACTGAAACACTTCAGGGAGGACTTCATAAAAGAAAAAAAACTGAAGTGCTTTGAAGAACACTCTCCCCTCCTGCCATGAAATTTCACATCAATAGCATGCATCTCTGCTTCAAAATTATAAATATGCTTAAAAGCAAAGATTGGTTTCAGTTAATTTCCTCTCTCACTTATTTACCAAGTCTCAAAAATGTAACAATATTTTTTAATTCTATAAATCCTTCTTTAGAAAAGTTCAAATAAACACTAATGAAAACTGTAATCTCCATTTTATGGAATAGGAAAATGAAAAGCCTTAAGGCGCACGGAAATTATAAAATACTGCCAGAGGTAAACAGAACTCAGTAGCTTTGTTTTCTGACCTTTTGCCCAAACCATCAGAAATGTGTATATTCCTCTTACGACACTGGGATTCTAAGAGTCCTCCCATATGATTCTCCTCTTTCAAAAGAGCCAATAGCTACCAGAAACTTACATTTTCCAAAGAAACAAGGAAAGTTTTTATGCATCTGGAAAACAGCTTCACAGAGGAACAAGTTCACCTTCACCAAGTTTGCCGATGACACCAAGCTGTGTGGTGGACACACTGGAGGGAAGGGATGCCATCCAGAGGGACCTGGACAGGCTGGAGAGGTGGGCCAATGCAAACCTCATGAAATTTAACAAGGCCAAGTGCAAGGTCCTGCACGTGGGTCGAGGCAATCTCAAGCACAAATACAGACTGGGTGGAGAGTGGATAGAGAGCAGCCCTGAGGAGAAGGACTTGGGGGTGTTGGTGGATGAGAAGCTCAACATGAGCTGGCAGTGTGCGCTTGCAGCCCAGAAAGCCAATCGTGTCCTGGGCTGCATCAAAAGAACCATTAGCAGCAGGTCAAAGGAGGTGATTCTCCCCCTCTGCTCTGCTCTCGTGAGACCCCACCTGGAGTGCTGTGTTCAGATGTGGGGCCCCCAGCATAAAAAAGACATGGACCTGTTGGAGAGAGTCCAGAGGAGAGCCACGAAATTGGTCAGAGG